>NC_092063.1:2425000-2622500 GCF_039877785.1 Chaetodon trifascialis | reverse complement strand
CACACGCACACACACACATGCGCACACACACACACACACACACACACACACACACACACACACACACACACACACACACACAGGTTTCTCAACTCTGGGTTCAGGATTGAGGATTTCTGGATCGCTTGATCTGCACATGACGCTGCAGGAGGACATTTGTTTTCTACTTTTAACATTTAAAGGTTGCTGCTGAGAGCTCTCCATCCAGACCAGCGCGAGCACAACGAAAGAGTAACACTCGCTTCAAAGCTCGCATTCACAAGACAAGCTGAAGCAATCACACACACATACTGTACGTCTGTGTGTCTGACCGCAGTAACATGTACGAAGACGTGTCGTACAGCATGTGCTCACGTACACATGTACACACACGCAGATGCAGTGTGCGCGTGTGTGTGTGTGTGTGTGTGTGTGTGTGTGTGTGTGTGTGTGTGTGTGTGCAGATTCCACACGGTGCCATCATCATTAGACTGGATACTAATGTTCACATTTCTCTAAAATGGAGAAACTACAGCTCAGCTGACATTAGCCTCCAGCTGTCGACTGTGTGTGTGTGTGTGTGTGTGTGTGTGTGTGTGTGTGTGTGTGTGTGTGTGTGATTGATGCCAGCGCTGCAGAGAGTCACACAGTAAACGCGTGAACGGCAGCAGGAACGCGCCGCCCGCAGCGGCTGAGCGATGAAGCGCAGCCACAACATGAACTCAAATAAAGGACGTCGCCCGCTGCTGCAGCACAAACTGTACGTTTCACTCCTCCGAGTCTCAGCCTGTGAACAAGGTGAGCTATTTAAATTCTTCAGCTTCACCACAAGCATGTGCCGAGACGGTGAAGCGTGAATTTTACCGTCTACAGTCGTCTCTGAGCCTCGGGGGACGCAGGGCTCCATACCAATGTCACAGAATGGAACGAATGCCTGACTGATGATTAGCTGCTCCTGGACGCTCGCTAGCCGTAAAGGCTGGGTGACGACATGCATCAAGAGCTGAAGTGAAACTGGAACTTGGAGCTCAGCCTTACTCTGAAGCATGCTGTGCTGTGTCTACACAACAACTTTCTTAATCGATGTATTTTGTTTCTTGAACGTCCCTGTTTTAAGCTGCTGCTTCTTAAGTCCTGAACCCATCGCCGCTCGACATAGCAGGCATGTCTGCAGACAGTTCAATCACGTCTGTGTTTCATTTTCAGTGTGTGCAGGAGAAAAAATGGAGCGGAAATGCCGGAAAATACATTAAAGCAATAAATATCACAAAACACGTACTTGAAGCAAATGAATGAGACGCGACTGGAGAGACAAAAAGTAGCCGTGAGGCTCCAAAGTTCTCCAAAACAACACAGGAAACAAACTTAAAGTCCATATTTCCATCTTGTGATGTGACTGCTGCTGTTTCAATGATGATTCAACTCGTCAGACCGACCAATCAGAGCCGCCGACTGTTCATCGTGACGCACTGAACTCGCAGAGGAGCAAACTGCAGCAGAGCACGCTAACGTATCCTGAATATGGACAGAAAACTAAGAAACACGTTTAGTTTTTCACTGATAAACGACATCCTGAAGATGGATTACGAGATCTGGATCTTCAAACTTTTTAACTGCCTGGTCTCGGCGCTGGATCCAGGTCCGTGTGGTGACCATAAAACTGCCTGAAGAAAAAACACCAAGGACAAAACTTCAAGCAAACAGCCATTTTTCTCTGAGCATGTGTGTTTGAGCAAGACAGCCACCTTTAGTGCAGCTGACAGGTGTGTCATGTGAGTGCGCTCAAACACACACAAGATGTACACAACCACACACCTGCAGAAACACACACACACACACACACACACACTGCAGTGATATCACAGTTTACCTGCACTGTCAGAGCAAAGACGGAGGAACACTCCCTTCCTCTCTTTTATCACCTACACCATCTTTTATAACACCGGGCTATCACGTTTCTGACTGTGTGTGTGTGTGTGTGTGTGTGTGTGTGTGTGTGTGTGTGTGTGTGTGTGTGTGTGAGAGAGACAGAGGGGAGAGAGTGTGTGCGTGTGTGTGAAAAGGCAAGTCTGTGCGTGTGTGTGTGAATTCATGTTTTCTAGAGGTGATGACTGCACACTGCAAGATTCATTAGCAGTTTAGTCTAGAGGAGGAGGAAAGAAAGAAAGAAAGAAAGAAAGAAAGAAAGAAAGAAAGAAAGAAAGAAAGAAAGAAAGAAAGAAGACAGGAAGAAAGGAAGAAAGACAGGAAAACAAGAAGAAAGAAAGAAAGAAAGAAAGAAAGAAAGAAAGAAAGAAAGAAAGAAAGAAAGAAAGACAGGAAAACAAGAAGAAAGAAAGAAAGAAAGAAAGAAAGAAAGAAAGAAAGAAAGAAAGAAAGAAAGAAAGAAAGAAGCTGTTCAGTTCCTTTTGAGCAGATGTCTCACTTCCTCTTTTGTTCCACGTGAATTTCTGTGTGTGTGTGTGTGTGTGTGTGTGTGTGTGTTTAACAGGATTTGGGTAGGAGTGTTAATCTGATTAAACTAGATGACATTAGAAAGAAACCACACACACACACACACACACGCACGCACGCACGTGCACGCGCGCGCACACACACACACGCAGTAGTTCATTATCTCGTCACCAAACCTTCTTTCATTCTTTCAAGTCCATCGATCTGACATTCACTGAGCAGTTAAACGTACATGAAAGCAGTTCTGCAAAATCTATTGGTCACTTTGTCTATTGGTCACCACTGTGATCACCTGGACCTGGACCTGGACCTGGACCTGGACCTGGACCTGGACCTGGACCTGGACCTGGACCTGGACCTGGACCTGGACCTGGACCCGGACCCGCCTGCTCTGGCAGCACAGATGGACTCACATACCACGCCAATAAAGCAAGATCACATTTAAATTCAGAGTCACTGGCAGGGAATTGAGTGCAGCATGTACAGCACCCAACACACACACACACACACACACACACACACACACACACACACACACACACACACACACACACAGCTGCACCTGCCAGCAGGGTTTAAGTAATTAAGCGCTCATTTTAAGTATTAATCTGAGAGATTACTGCTCCATAATCTCACCACCCGATCACAAACAGCCGTCTATGAGTGTGTGTGTGTGTGTGTGTGTGTGTGTGTGTGTGTGTGTGTGTGTGTGTGACAGAGGTGTCAGTCACAATGACAGATCAACAGACAGACAGACGAGATGAAAGACGGACTGAACGAGTGACAGGCTGTTCTTTTAACAGGTTCGCTTCATATGTTCCAAACAGGCTGGAACAGGACGGAAGATGTGGAACGCTCCAAAAACACCTGTGTGGAACATTCCACAGGTAAACAGGTATGAGAGGCTCAGTTGTTCGCAAGCGAGGTTGGAGCCAGATTCACCACTTTGGGAACACATGACTGGATGAAGGAGACTAACAGATGAGCTCAGGAGCACTTCAGGAAACTGCACCTTTGAGCTGGAGAGAAGGAAGCAACCAATCAGGCTTCACACAGGTGAGCCAGGTCACCGCAGCTGGTCTGAATCTGTTTCAACGAGCTGTGACACCAGTCACACAAAGCCTGCAGCATGTTGGTTAGACGCTCAGAGTTCAGACGTTCATCCCATCATCAGAGCTGGATCGCTCAAAGGCATCGTGGCTGAGGAGCACATGTGACAGGCCACGCCCACTGAGTTGGCGTGAGATTTCGGTTAATTTTTGTTTGAAGTTGATTTTTTGGATGATGTTTTTTGGTTTTTGACCGATCTTGCTCTGCTGCCGCACTATGCAGAAATCCTGGACCTTGATTACAGCGCCACCATCTGGCTCGCGCTGCTTTTGAAGCCCATCATGTCTCGTTCATGTTTGTAGCTCATCCCAGCTCACCGCGACCTGAGCAGGTGTGGACAAAATGTGACGGCTGCAGTCTGACCTGCAGACCACATGGTGGCGCTAAGGTTTCCGAAAGCGTCTTCATGTCACATATAACAGTCTTAAAGACGTGTCAAATCATTTGTCTTCACTGGCCCATTTCCAACAAGTGTGACAGACGCAACACCGATTTTGTGGAACTAAACGGCGACGACACGACATATCGTACTCTGACTTCACAGGAACTGAGTGAACTGTCGCTTTGTGGGTATGAGGCTGCACTTCATCATATCCTTCAAGATATTATCAGTATCATTTTTAATGTCCTGGCTCAAACGTGAAGGAGACCAAGCTTTTACAGCCTCTCAGCTACCGTCACTGCTTATCTCACGTCTTATCTGTGGTATTATTATCATTATCTTTATTGCATTTTATTCGAAATTTATTCTTCTTGTACCTGCATCAGTCCTGAAATGTTTTAATCCTGTTTCAACCACAGGAAGCGCTCTGTTACTTCGTTTTGAAAAGTGTATAAATAAAGTTTTTTTAACCATCATTATTGATGTGATAACAACAGAAGAACAATAAAAACTTATTTCCCGCTGGAGCTCGAGAGGAGCGAAACAGCTGCGAGTGAATGAGTTCAAACGACGCCGACTGAGCAGAGCATCGATCAAATCATGTCGTTATGAGGACCAGATTCGCAGAATTACCCTGAAACATAACCCTGACGTGATCACAGTGGAGTCACAACACCAGCCGAAAACATCAGCTGTCCCACCAACAGTCCAAAGCCCAGGAGATGGAGTTTTCCACTAAATGAACGAGCGGCGCTCCGGTGTGTTTCTGTTTCGATCGGTGTTGACTCTGCTGCTTTCAACGCTGTGTGACCTCAGAGTCGTTAAGCTGAGGAGCTCGGTGGGTGTGAAGTGACTTCTGGCTGCTTCCACTTCACAAACAGTGCAGGTGGATGTCAGTGAGTCACACCCCACATCCACAGAAAAATGCTTTCTGGACGAGAGGAGCTTCTCCGAACTCCTGTCCTGACATGTTAACACTGCCAAAGCTTTGCTAATGCACTGTTCAACACACACACACACACACACACACACACACACACACACACACACACACACACACACACACACACACACACTTTACTATGCTGTATTTTCCTCTCCTCTCGTTCTTGATCTTGGAAATGTCACACACTCCCTCGCTTTCACACTGAAACTCCTTCTTACTTTACAACACACACACACACACACACACACACACACACACACACACACACACACACACGGGTGCACACACACACAGAGTAAGTGGGTCTATAAATCCGGCCTAACAGCGCTCTGCAGTGACAGATTCAAGGTTTTTCACCAGGGGGCTGCGCCAACAAACCATATCAGCTCCCAAATTCATCTCCTCTGCTCTCGTTATATGGACACACACTCGCACACACTCGCACACACACACACACACACACACGTTGACTACATACCAACAGTAAAGCTACAACTGCTCACATGTGCATACAAACACACTGCGATGCACACAATTGCAACAACGTACACATGTCAACTTAGAGTAACACCACACACACACACACACACACACACACACACACACACACACACACACACACACACACTACAACCACACAAGCTGCAGCATGCCCCTTTGCAAACATGCCCGTAACCAAACATGAAAGTGCTGACTTCCCATTAAAACAGGGAAAACACATTTTTGTCCAAAGTGAGGAAGAAGACGCGTCATGTGACGAATTAAACATGCGAGTGTTCACCTGAAGGTCAGTGGATTCTCCTGAAATCACTCTGGACACTGCTGGAAATCATTTCTGGAAAACTTTGTTACTGCTTAGTTTCACCAAATGTCATTTTTCAGCACTCTGAACAACAGATCATGATTAGATAGCACTTTGTGGTCAGTCACAGGTTTGATCCCCAGAGTGCTTAACAAGTATGGGTCCATGAGCAGCCTGTAGGTTGGGGTCGGACGACTACATCGGCTGTCGGCGATTAGCTAAATCCATCACAGTTTTTTTTTTTTTAACACTTCTTGTAATTTTATTTTGCTAATTTAAGAGGAAGTCGTCTAAAGTCAGAATATCTTCATATGTAACTCTGTGAATTAAGTTTATTTCCACCAAACCAGAGCTGGTGATGGGACAGAGGAAGGACTAATGTGAATCCAAAGGACTAAACTTTTTACAGCTTCCAACATCACAAAATGCATTACAGGTGCATTTTTCTTTCTCTACTTTCACAATAAAAGCCCTGCTTACACGCTGCTGACCAGGTTAAACATTCAGCATCCACTAGCAGCGCTTCAGTGCCAGCAGTCTCTCGATTTGATGAATTACTGTACCTTTACAGTCCAGCTCAGCATTTCTGTGGTGTCAGTCATCTGCAGAGTCAAATCTGACACTCACATTTACTTGAAGAGAGAATGAGACTCGAAACCAGGTTATCATCACCGCAAACCATTTGTGCACTTCTGCTGTCGACTACCGGTGAGCGCTGAAGCTATAAAAAGACTCAGAGGGCATAAAATGAGCTCAAAAAAACACCTGATGGATCAGTCGATTGATAGAAAACTCTGCAAAAAGAAAAAAATATGCTGATCAATTAACTACTCTCCAATGTGAGCATCTGCTGCTTTTCTGTGTTTTACAAGGCAGTGAACGCACCACCCTTGGCTCTTAGACTGTTGTGCAAAACAAGAAATTTGCTGACATTACCAAGTGTTTCAATAATGGAGAGGCAACTCATGGCGGTCCAAATAAATGATTGACAATAAAGTAAAGCCAAAAGGTCTGGACAGTGGGAAATCCATCTGAAACCTCTGAATCTGGAGCAAGTAAAATGTGCAGATTGTTAGTTGTTTATCAGCCAAAATATGTCCAAGATGTCCACTTTTCAGGAACTGAGAAACAGTCTTGTTTAAAGCTTGATGACGATGCATTTTCAAGTGTGTCTAAGAGAGTGTTGAAAGAGTTTCATCAGAAAGACAAATGGGAATTTCCTCTGAAACCCACAGAGGGGTTGTTAGATCACATAAATCTGAGTAAAGAAGGGACGTTCAGTTTGGGACGCATCCTTCTGAAGTGCACGGGCAGCCGGAGAGGGACTCAAACCACCAACCCCAGTGCTGCCTTGCTCTCTTCCCAGCCATAAAGTCAAAACTTTTAAGGGCGCGAACTAACCAAACTCTGTTACACTCAACTGTCGGCACACAGAAAGCATTCAGCCGCAAAGCTCACCAGAGACGAGACGGTTCAGCGGCGGATCGACGATGGACGACTGAATGAAAGAACAAACGGGTCCTTCTTTTTAGCCTCTCTCACTCCTTCGCTAATAGCTACGATGGTCCCATCAATCAACACTCGAGTAAAGGAGGAAGAGACAAAAGGCAGAGAAAAAGATGGAGAGAGAGAGAGCGGGAGAGCGAGAGAGGCAGGAAACAGAGGCAGAAGTATTGTGACACACAGGGCTTCTTGGTTTCTTTCTGAAACTTGATGAATCAGACCTGGTGTCTACACACTGACGCCCACACACACGCTCACACCAACCCTACCCGTCATGACTGCATGAGCCTATTCATGCCAAGATGGCTTACAGAGAAAAGCTGCTAAAACCAGCATTTACATTCCTTCTTCCTCTAAACTTGGACACCCCTGGAGTCCAGTCCAGACTTGTCAACGTCTCTCTCTTTCACAAGAATGCCAAACTTTACAAATCTGACTGTGTATCCCTCAAGCTACGTAAATGCTGCAGGCAGGAAACATCAGAGAGGAGCGTCTCTGCTCTGTCCTGTCAGCCTCCTCATTCTTTGATGGGGAGGAGAGTGAAAAACTGTCGGCAGCTTTGCTTCCCTCTGATTGACCGAGCGCGCACACAACACGGCCGTACTCCAGCCTACCTGTTGCCTCGGCCTGGTTTTCATGGTTTGGGCTCCTTAGTTCAACCCATCGCTGGAGCATTAAGATGTATTTCAGACAGCAGTGTGCTTGAACCAAAGGCGGAGTGGAAGAGCTTAACTGGCCTGCACTAAGCCTGGACCTCAACCCCTTCCAACACCTATAGGATGAACCGGAGCCAGACCTTATCACCCAACATCACTGCTGGATCTCACTAACGTAAATCCCTGCAGGTTCCAAAAACCTGTGGAAGCCTTCCCAGAAGAATGGAGGCAGTTATAGCAGCAGATTAATGCTGTGGTTTTGGATTGAGATGTTCAGCATGTGATATGAGTCAGGGTTTCCTGCAGCCTTCGCCCGAAATAAAGGGCGCCTCAATAATGTAAGATGGAATTACATTTGTGTGAAATACAACACTGGGCTTATCAAGCTTTAGGAGCAACACGACCAAGGCCACATATTTAATGAGTGAGGCGACTGTTTAAAGCATCATCTGGTAGCTGTGATGAGCAGATGAGATGGTCGGGGTCAGCTGGAGATTGGCGGGCTGATCGTGTTCTTCACAGTATTTAATCAGAGCTTTTTACAATCAGCCCCGACCAGGTGCTGATGGGCGTAAGGAGTTCACACGTTACTCCATCTAAACAGAGTATTACAGCTGGGGTGGGCTGCCAGATGTAGACACCCCCGCCCACTAAAATCAGAGGAAATCTAACATCAACCTTTACCAACGCGATCACTTCAGTGAACTTTCAAACATCGAGCAGTCGGCTGTACGAACACACCGAACCAGCGTGTTTGAAGCTCCATTGACAGCAGCCTTATAGAGAGCATTCAGGTGAAGGACGACAGGAAGTTAATACGAGGGAGAAAACAGATGAGTGCAACGGAAAAGAAGATGGGGAGACAGCTGAGAGGGAATATGGGGGAGTGGGAGGAAGAACTCGAGAAAGAGTGATGAAGAGTGAAAGTGGGTGAGAGATAACGAGAGGAAAAACAGTGGAGGAACTGGGAGGAATGGGAGAGAGAGAAAACAGTCCAAACGTCCAGGAATGTTACTGCATTCTGTCCAGGACGACTCGGGTGTGTGGACCTGAGGTATACAAGCATCCCAGCATGCATTTCACACCCACCACCAATGACAGCAAAGGTGGAAGTCGGGAGCGACTCATCACTGATTTTTGTTCTGCAACTGCTGTCGTGTCAGCACATTAAGTTTTGAGATTTTGAGATAACACTGATGCTTTCTGAGATACTCTGAGAGTACGCAAGTTTACTGCAGTATTCTGTACTGACAGGTGTACTTTTCCATGAGCCTGCTGCTCTGCCACACAGGTGTTCCAGTGACAAAAACACTTCCAAGACAGTGAAACAAAGAAATTCAGTTGGTTTACCAGTACGTCCGTCATGTTGTGAGGGCGGGCAGTCGGTTAGTGCGCAAGTCGTCAGCGTTGTTAGCAGGCCGGACACATGCATGTCATCCCCCCTTCTGCCTCGGACCTCTCCTTTATAAACACACACACACACACACACACACACACACACAGAGGAATGCACAAACGTGCAAACATGCATTCACGCACATACGCCACACGGAACCACAGCGATGCATCACAACAACATACACAGTCGTACATGAATGTGTGTGAAATCCCACAAGAACGTGCAGCCGAGGACCGAAAACACGACGAAGAAGCACAGAAAACAGCACGACCACAAAATGCACCAAACATTTATCCGAAGAAACATGGGTGCATACAGGCAACAGCACACGCGCACACGCATACGCACACACACGGAGAGAAAAAAAGGGCATAGTGAGTGTGTGTGATCTTCCATCTGTGACACAGGACATTCATTTTCTGACAATTCATTCAAATGATGCTCAAACTTTAAGCAAATTTCCAAAAAAAGGAAATGAAAGAGAAAGTGACTCTGTGTGTGTTTCCACGAACTGCTCTCATGTAAACATAGTGAGGACGCTCAAACACGAGTTTTTAACCAGGACCTGCAGAAAGTCACGGTGTGTCATCGCTACTTCACATGTAAGAGGGCGTGTGTGACGTTCACACATTAACACTGAATCAGGTGCCTCCCTGTAACTGGACCAAACCAGGACCAACAATGATAATAATGGACCAAACCATCGCTGTAAGACCCATTCACATGCAACCAAAACACCACCAAATATTCAACCAAGAAGGGCTTAACAGTGGCCCAATTCACTGATTTAACAATTCAATTCAATTCAATTCAATTCAATTCAATTTTATTTGTATAGCGCCAAATCACAACAGAAGTTGTCTCAGGACACTTTCCATATAGAGCTGGTACAGACCAAGCTCTTTTATCTACAAAGAAACCAACAATTCCCCCATGAGCAGCACTTGGCGACAGTGGCGAGGAAAAACTTCCTTTTAACAGGCAGAAACCTCGAGCAGAACCAGACTCTGGGTGGGCGGCCATCTGCCTCGACTGGTTGGGTGAGAGAGGAAGAGCAAGAGAGAGAGAGAGTGAGACAGACAGACAGACAGAAAAGCAGTCAGAGAGAGAGAGAGAGAGAGAGAGAGAGACATGCAGTCACAGTAACAGTGACAGTGGATGTAATAACACAGTTCATACTGGACCAAACCTGGCCTGAAACACTCCAGAGAATGTTGCCAATGATGTAAAGCTCCACTTCTGGAGCGGTGAGGCTTTTAAAAGCAGCTGCTCTTTGGAAATTTACCTCTGGGGTTCATTTTCCTTTGAAACCCTCCACAATGAATAACTTGAATTCCAAATTGAAACCATGAGACAGAGATTAGTCGCAAGGTTGTTGCTTATCATGCCAATTAGCTTCAATAAGGGAAGCTAATGAAGAGGTCATTTTGGAGAAATAGGAATTTTCTAGTTTATGGACTTCTTAACTGAGAGGATTTGCTCCGACATCAGGTTTTGGAACGCTGGTTGGACAAAACGAACGTAGATATTTTCTAGATCTAGAAATGTTTACTGAGCTAATAAATCAAACGATAATTAGGCTCATTTTTTCATAAGCTCACATTAATTCAGACTTTCTTTTGCAACCAGTGGAGTCGCCTCCTGCTGGCCACTAGAAAGAATGCAGGGTTGAGGCAGTCCCACATCAGCTCCACTCATCAGACCTGGAAGCCCCGTCGACTTATTTTGGGGTCTATGGGAACAGCATATACCTCATAACTCCAGTTTTGGTGACTGTGTTTTAAGTTGGTATTAAGAATGACATGGTCTTGTATGGGCTGAGAAAACTCTCTGAACTCTTGATGATCCTTTCAAAATCCCACTGGAACCACAAAAATATGTTGTGGTCAAACTAAAAATACAGCAGGTTTTTTTCGTTCCTGGACAAACATTTGACATTCAGGAGGTTTAAAGTTTTCATGTGACATCAGTGATGGGAATGCTGGTTTTGACCAGTGAAACCACCACACACTCCTAGACGAGATGATAATGAAGACGCACACACTTGAGAGAATGGCGGCCACATACATAACACACACACACACACACACACACACACACACACACACACACACACACACACACACACACACACACACACACACATACACACACACACACACACAGCTACAGTAAAGGTGGACAGAAATACACAATAAGAGACTGAAAGAAAAAACAAAGGGGGAAACAGAAACCACGAGAGGGACGCAGGAAGGGAAGACGATGACCAACTTAAAAAAAGAGGAAGCAAGCAACAGACATAATGAAGAAAGACACAGGAAGAGGAAGTGTGTACCAACTGGCAACAGGAAGTAGGAAAAAACTTCAAGACTCCGGACCGGGTACAAGTCAGTACCTTTAAGGTGGTACGTTTCTTAATCTCGGGGTTGAGGCCCCGAAGTCGTCTGCTGATACTGAGGGTGTAACTCGAACCAGCTACAGGGAAGGACCCCAAATCACACGGATTTACAAGGATAAAGGCGGCTGGATGTTGACTTTTGCTCGCCAGCAGTTCCACATGTCCGAGACACACCGAACAGAAAACGGAGAAGTGCTGCAAAGAGCTTTATTTTGAAAAACTGGCACCTCCTTTGACCCTCATGTCTGATTTGAAAAGC
Source organism: Chaetodon trifascialis (assembly GCF_039877785.1). Lineage (NCBI taxonomy): Eukaryota > Metazoa > Chordata > Actinopteri > Chaetodontiformes > Chaetodontidae > Chaetodon > Chaetodon trifascialis. The sequence continues at coordinate 2,610,612 of NC_092063.1, read as the reverse complement.
ACCTTCCTGTGCAACACCTTCACCTGAAGCTGTCCAGTATAATTCCTGGGAAGGTGTTTACTGCACAATGAGAGGAAGAGGAGGGGATGAGTTGTAAAATACCATTTCTGCTCAAATTACATATACATTAACGCAACCACACATTCATTTCTGCTTTTTTTTGTGTCTCTTCCTCTAAAAAAACAGGGTAACACCTTATATGGTCATAAATAGGAATTATATAAGTAGTGATATCAAAGCTATAGTTTATACTCAGGGTATGTTACAGTATATAGGAGAATGTGTACAATAAGACTGCTGCTGGACTGGACGCGCATGTCCGAACTTCATAGTGTCAGTTTATACATAAACATATCATCAAGTACAGCAAGGTCACAATACTCACAAAGCTCACAGACCCTGTAGGAAAAGGGTCTTTTTGGACTCGATCGTCTGACATTCACTGTGAGTTTTAATGTTCCAATAATCAAGATCTCGTTCAAAGTCTAAATACATAAAAATCAGGCCAGACAAACACTACTAGACCTCCACCATGAGGTTACAGCCTCACGCCACCATTTTTGACATTTTTTCACATTTCACTTATGACTTCAACTGCTGGTAATACACATATTATTATTATTATTATTATTATTATTATTATTATTATTATTATTATTATTATTATTATTATTAATTGGCCAAAACAGTCCATCAGTACCTGATGTATTCATCCTGTGGCCCAACGCTCAGCAAATCTCTGCTACACAATAACAGACCAACACAAAGCAGGTTCACAGCCCACTGAATGTAAATGGGACAGGTATGCATGACTTCAATCTTATTAAAGTTTGCCATTGGTCTAACTTAGTTAGTGTCATTCAATTTTGTTTTTCCTCTATCGGTTATGTTCAGTAATTTGCAGAGGGCGGCCAACTCAGGTTTTAGTTCGGCAACAATCTCTAGCCTCATGCTTCCTTACATAAAAATCCCAAACAGTACTGAGGAATTCAGATTTTCCATACGGGGAAAAGACAGCAACAGTGTCAGATCGCGACCTGCTGAGGCAGAAACCCTGAGCTGATGTACTGAATTCAGTTTTTATATCAGAGAACGTTTGGATCTGAACAAAACAGTTTAAAGAGTCGTATTTTTCAAGTCTTCCCATATTTTATTTTTACTCCCCAGTGATCCACTCAGACCATTTTTTTGTCATTTCTCCTGAGCTTAAGAAAGGCTGTTCTGAGTACTTTTCCAGTTCTGTTTGAACTGAAGCGAGAGTGAAAAGGTCCCGCCCAAACGATGAAAGAACTGTACCAATAAAATCTAATTTAATTAGTTAACCAGAAGCAGATTCCATCGCATCCTTCCCCATTAAATGTCCTCATTCTATTACCTACCACCACACCAAATTCCATTCTCCAATTTAACACTTTTAAGTTTCTTTCTTTCTTTGCAATGTAGACTGAGAGAAGAATATTCACAGGCTACTTTTCCAAATCCACATGAGCGACTCTTCCCATCGGCATCAATTAGATCCACCTAACAGCACTTACTTACAAAGACAATATGTCACTTTTACAATAGTCCAACTGTTTCTCCCGTTACTTCCTCCTTCCAAAGCGGTGGTGAAAACGCCAGGAGCAAATGCCAGTTTTCATTAAAACAAAAGTATGACTGTTGTGCTAGCTGCACGCCAAATTAATCAGAGCACACAAGGGCAAATTGCCTCCCAAGTCACCATATGACCAGTTGCTGACAAGCAATGCAGCATTTAAAAGACTTTTTTTTAAAAACACAGTCTGGTGCAATGGTCTATCCACATAAAACACACTGGGGCTACAGTTCATCACTTCCAGCAAACAGCATCACCAAGCTGTTTTAACAGAGTAGTCTCTGGTCGAGCTCGGCTAAAGACACAAAAACGCAGACCATCAGCACGTTAAGCTGTCGTTCACTACCAAGCATGTTTGTAACCAGTACAGACGACATTATCGTCACTTCAGCTGTCCGTCCTCTGCTCTGCTGCATGATTGTGGAGGGCTACGAGCCACACGAGTCTGCTTGTAAAGACTCTCACACTGAGCTGAATTAAATGAATGCTCATAAATTGGGTAAATACGCTGAGAACTGGTTATCAAAAGAGAAAAGGTCCGATCAGTGCATGCAACATCCCATTTAAGGAGTGCGCTGATCAGACTTTTTCTCTGTCCATAACCAGCACCAAAATCAATATGATCTTCATACATCCTTAGAGCAGATACAGGAAAAAAAACTGATAACATTGTTTTGTTCAGCAAGAGTGCTGCAAGAAAAAAGCTTGAAAAATTAGTTTGAGGGCAGGAAACATCGAAAAAATCTCAGATAATGTCTGTTGTTGGTAAGTGAGTGTATCCAAATGTACATTAACACAACAAACTAACGCACCAGCCTCGCAACACTGAGGCCACGATCAAACCACAAATCTTCATTCAGTAAAACATGTCAGTCTGTAAGCTTCTAAAATGCTGTTTTAATAGCTTCAAATGATGCCGAGGCCAGTGACAGTTGTGATACGTCGCCTAACATTCGCTTTAAGATTGGAGAAAACAGAGCTACGTCATTCCTGCATGCAAGATTCCTTTTCAGGTTCTTGCGGTTAGCACCTAGCACCAGAAGCTAACTCTCAAGCTAGCAACTTGCTATCTTACGAGCTAGCAAACTCACATTTTACAACATTTCATCTGTATCGCAACTACGGCAAACTACACCACAGGTGGTTAGCAGTGCAGTTAGCATACCAAGAATTAGCTTAAATAGCTAACTAAGAGAGTTTTTTTTCCTGTAAATACTTGTTTATATACTATTTCAAAATTTGATACATATTATATAATTATATATGTAGTTACGCTTACAATATCTCTATTTTTAACTAATTTTTAACTGCTGTTATTCCTGTTGATATTGTTTGTTACTTTTCTGTCACTTTTTTGAACAACTGCTGTACACACTCTGTGTTTGTCTGTATGTTTAATTGCTACTGCAACAAAATAATTTCCCAAATTGGGATCAAAAAAGAAGCAGTCTAAAGTCATTCTCCATTTTTAAATCATATGTAAGAACAGTGAATTTGATATTTTTTGATGAGAAAATTCAGTACCAAATTAAATTAAAGTGGGAAAAGAAACAAACAAACAAAAAAAGCCACAAAAAAATCCAAATATTGAGGTTTCAGTCAAATGCGTGAAGTTCAACACAAAATTTGTCAAACGTGCTAGTTAGCCGTGGGCCAGCGTTACTTAAAGCTGAGAGGGTCCATCATCCTCAACAGCAAACATTAAGCTAACAGTAAGTTAAATTTATTTTACTAAAATCACTTAATTGGACATGACAACTAAAAAAAAAAAGTAAGTAAAAAAAAAAATAAAGTAAGCTTTTTGTCTCCTTCCTCAGTTTTCTACCAACAACCTGTTTGTGTGTTTTTGGACAGTCAAAGACTGAAACATTGTTGCTGTTGTCACTAAGAAAAACGTTCAAAAGAAACACAAACAGACGAAAAAGGAGACAAGACGGAGGTCCGCTCGACCCTTCTCCTGCTCTTTTCCCCACAGACCGCCTGCCTGCTGCCCGCTCTCAAGAAGGAGTCAAGGAGGTGAGAAAGGGAACGAGGGAAGGAGGAAAGCAGGGAGGGGAGGGAAGGAATCGTGGAGCCCGACCTTTTCCTCAACACCGCGGAACGAGGAAAAGCCCCGCCGCTGACTGGAGACCAGAGAAGGGGAAATTAAACTGAAACAGCAGCCCTCCCCTCCCCGTGTTCAAGCTCGTTTCTGCAGCCGATCAGATACTCACAATCTTGGCATTAATAAGGTCTGGAGGGCGGTATCCGCTGCGCTTTCGGTGGCACATCCGTGTGCTTTTTTTCTTCCTCTGCCGCTCCGCACCGGGGGGTTGGTGCGCGGATTTTTTTTATTTATTTTTCTAAATATCCTGCCGCCGCCGCCGCCGCCGCTGTATCGGAAGAAGAAGAAGAAGAAGGAGTCCGCCTCCTCCCCCCTCTGCTGCTCTCCTCCTGCTCGGGTTTTTCCCAGAGAGAGAGTGATAGAGAGACCCGCAGAAAGAGTGTGTGTGTGTGTGTGTGTGTGTGTGTGTGTGTGTGTGTGTGTGTGTGTGAGAGGGAGAGAGGGAGCGAGATCACCGCCCTGGCGGACAGAGGCGGCAAAGCGCATGCGCGGATTCAGACGTCCATCCTGGCAGGAGTGGACCTGGACACAAAAACTTTACATCATATATATATATATATATATATATATATATATATATATATATATATATATATATATATATATATATATATATATATATATATATATATATATATATATATATGTATGTGTGTGTGTGTGTGTGTGTGTGTGTGTGTGTGTGTGTGTGTGTGTGTGTATTGCAGCTTCACATGTGCATTACAGCTATATATATCGTTTCATGCTTTCTTATATCTATAAACTTTCATATTTACTTTTTTCACTTATGCAACCAAACATTAGGGACTGTTAGCATAAAAAAAATGTTTGTTGTATTTGTAAAGTGACACTTAATCAGACAGAAGATATTTTTAGTGTTTAAACCATGACAGTTTTCAGCTTCTTTGCATACACACCACAGATCAGTGTGAGACATCTCTGACCACAGATTCAAACCACTAGGCCTCCAACTTCTCTTCTGCTCATCATATTTAGGGAGGACTCACAGGTGGATTTACAACATTACATCTTTCCAGGACCCTGAAAAACAACACCAGGCATCCTCCATGAACTGTGGTTCCTCCTTTTCAGGAATGTTAAGGAGTCAAACACATGATGAGAGTCAGTACACTTCACTACAGCAGCCACCAATTCTTGATTCTGGAGCTGCGCTGTCTACATGCAGCCAGTCATACATCCATATTTCTTGGCATGTAGAAAGATAATGTTGCATATTAAAAGAACCAGCTGTCTTAGGTTCACCTGGTTCACCTGCACAGACCCAGAGCTTCAACACACCCTAATTTAACACTCAGTGAGTGTAACAAAAGGATAACCTGAAGCTCAAACTTAAGGACAAAGACTTTTCAGGGTGGAACTAATCAGTTAAATGTCCACTGTCCGCTGTATTAGTTTCAATGCAGAATTTGATGAGATTCAACAGGAGACAGTTGCTTCAAATGATGTGAACAGACTAGGAGCAACAGGAGGGGGCGCCATACACTAAGCAGAGCGAGAGAGAGAGAGAGAGAGAGAGAGAGAGAGAGAGAGAGAGAGAGAGAGAGAGAGAGAGTAAATAATACAGTACAGATTTTTATTTAACCTGTTAAGTTCTAATACAATAAAAGTGTCCTACTGAAATGTATTTACTTTGCTCAATAGCAGTCCTCAGCAGTATCCTGTTACACATAAATGAGTAATTTTATGTCGAACCACCTCTGAAAACATCACCGAAGTGCAGTAAAGCCAGGTGTCTAATTTATTTTCACTATTTGGACACTACAGTGTCTCCGTACTCATTTCCGGTCATGTGTGAGTCCTGCATACATCATGTGACTTTCATATTCACCAAAATCAAAAAGAAGTGCATGGTGAGTTCACTGACTCACCTGCCGGTTACTTCATCGCTGTCAAACGCTTTTATTGTCATGCCTTTCCTCAGGCGCATCTCTGTGAGCACTGATGACTCGCCTCCTTTGAGTCAGCTGACTTTAATGTTGATGCTCAAGATATTGAAAAAGATGCAGCACTTTGGACATAGAATCATTTTTTCTGTTTCAGCGCCCCCTACTGGAGCACTGGCACTGAAAGTGGTTGGAGTTGGCTTTCGTCTCCACCTCCATGTGTTATCAGAGGTTAACCTTTGATCAGTGATACGATTCTGAATCATATCTAACGGCGCAAATCCCCTCTGATATGCTTAAGGCGTGTGAAGTCTTATCAAGTGCATTTCCTCAGCCTAAAGTATATCTGCTGCTTTGTATGTAGGTGACATAGAAACATGTAGGAAGGCCTTGGTTACACAGCTCACCTTTACAGCAACGCAGGGCAAGAACACACAAAATTGTGGCACTTTTGACTAAATCTTAATAATTTCTTGTGTGTTCATATGTATACTAAAGGCTCAAATGATGCCAAAAAGCTGTTAAGTGTAGAAAACTCGTGGCTCTCCTTGCTGTTTCCATGCAATAAACTAAACCTGCCACCTGTTGCATGTCCTGTGTGGTGAACTGTGGCCACAGGGGGGCACTAAAGCTGCATATCAAGCCGTTGATGCCGCAGTTTGAGGTTATGCAGATGGTCCGTTATTTGCAGACAGATATTGACCAGCGATGGACTCGGGATGCAGTTGCTCTCTCTGCTCCAAACATTTTGTCCTCAAAGAACCTGGACTGAGTGCAGTTTGTGCTGTAACTCTGAACCAGGTAAGATCAACGTTTTTCACTCAAACAACACCCTGTTTCACTTTCACATTACCACCTGAGTGCCGCCTCCACAACTATAATTTTATAGTGATTAGTTCCACTGGGGGACTTAGGGCTTAATTGCTTTGCCTGAGGATAGGACTAGTCATTTTTGAAGGGAGGCAGAGTGTTTCTCATTGAGTTTCATGTCAAGTTAATTTCCCTCTTCATCACTAGTGTGTCTCAAAGGACGTCACAGAGAAAGAGCTTACAGAGATCTGGCATGTCAACAAAACAACATGATGCAGAGGATTCTACAGCAGAATCAGTTGGGAGGAAGGCAACGCAAACTGCCAGATAAAATGTAATATGTAAAGCTGAAAAAAGCCATAACTGCAGCAATTAAGAGAGGGATTTCCAGCAGGAGAGCACAGTATTCAGGAGGCGCTGTGACAGAACAATACAATGATTTCTGAGGACATTGAATTAGACAAACATGATGAGCAACAGTGGGCATGAAATAGCATGATTCACCTGCAGTCACCACATTAGTTTACATATAAAGAAAACTGAATTAGTGTGAAATTACAAGATGTTTAAATGAACTGTCCTGTTGTGCGTCATGTGAAGCTGAGCCAGTCAAAGTACAGGAAAAGTAAATATCTCGTCCAGAGTAAAACCTTTTTTTCTGGGTTGAATTACAGAGATGTGACTCATTTGTACTTTACAGCACATGTTTATATTCTGCAGATACTGTTCAGGGCAGATTGACTTGAGCTGAACATATCAGAAAACAGATGCTTTCGAGTTTAAATCAGAGGTCGAGTGTCGTGCTGCACAGAGTTTGTCATCTTTATGTCATACCTGCAGACCTGCAGATTTTGTCAGGCTGAAGTTTGGTCAATCAGGAGGAAGTGAAACCTTCATACTGCAAAACAGGAAACACAAACACACACACGCCCACATGCAACTTACAGTTTTATCCCCACATGTGGAGGAACATTTCTGCACATTTGTTTTCCTGCCGTGCTCTTAATTACATTTTACCTTAATGATTGTATGTTTTCTGTGGCACAACTTTGAGCTGCAATCAGCGAGTCCCCCGCTGAGTTTGGAAGAGAGAGTGGAACAGCAGCCCCATGAAGACAGACAGACAGACAGACAGACAGGCAGGCAGGCAGACAGACAGGCAGGCAGACAGACAGACAGACAGGCAGGCAGGCAGGCAGGCAGGCAGACAGGCAGACAGGCAGGCAGACAGGCAGGCAGGTAGGCAGGCAGGCAGGCAGGCAGACAGGCAGACAGACAGGCAGGCAGGCAGGCAGGCAGGCAGGCAGGCAGGCAGGCAGACAGACAGACAGGCAGACAGGCAGACAGGCAGGCAGACAGACAGGCAGACAGACAGGCAGGCAGGCAGGCAGGCAGGCAGACAGACAGGCAGGCAGACAGGCAGGCAGGCAGGCAGGCAGACAGACAGGCAGGCAGGCAGGCAGACAGGCAGGCAGGCAGGCAGGCAGGCAGGCAGACAGACAGACAGGCAGGCAGGCAGGCAGGCAGGCAGGCAGGCAGGCAGGCAGGCAGGCAGGCAGGCAGGCAGACAGACAGGCAGACCAGTGGTGGAAGTTTCCTGTTCCTTAAGAAAAACCAGTAACACCACACTGTGAAAATACTGCATCATAAGTAGGAGTCCTGCATTCAAAACCTTACTTATGTAAAAGTATAGAAGTATTATCAGTAAAATGTACTTAAAGCACTACAGTAAGAGTACTCTTGTATCAGTAAAGTGTTCCTGTCAGTGTTTTTCTATCTGCTGTTTGTGGATTCATGTTCCTGCTGCTTTCATGTGTTTTTACTGCTGTAGATGTTTAAGCTCGTTGAACTCCTTCATATCCTGCTGCTGCTTTAATCTACTTCAATGCATCATTTTCTATAAGATCATCATGTGTTTGCAGCGCGGCCGTCCTGTGAGAACTGTGAGGCTGTTTTCAGCTTTGTGACGATGCATTTTCAGCTGATCCAAGAGGCTTTTTAGAGAGTTTATTGAGATGAAGGAGGACATGAAGGAACACTTCATCCTTCAGTTTAGCATAAACATTCAACATCAACACATCTGGAGATATGTGGTTTTCACTGGACAGCTGATTCCAGTCAGGAATCTCCAGAAGGAGCTGGCTGGTGCAAAATCCAAGAACAAAGAAGAAACAGAAATAAAGAGTGACCCCACCTTCAAAACAACTCAGAGAAGACCAAGCTGAGCCTGGTGGGTCAAAGGGGTCTGGAAGAGGGGCTGGGGAGCTGAAGAAATGAAGGGGCAGAGCTGCAGACCTCAGCTGAGCTGTCCAAACACATGAAATAATGATTTAATTTAAAGGTCCAACAGTCAGTACGGTTTAGTGACACTGACATGGAATCAAGTGTCTGTGAAATAGGAAAGAGGTCACTCAGGGATTATAATTATTGACAATTCAGGTCGGGGATCTAACGTCAGTCCAGATCGATCTCAGCATTCACTCCACTCACAACAGACCAACGCACACTGTAAGTGTTTTGATGGGATATTTCTTTCAGTTTACTGTTCATGCCAATAACATCTTTTACTTTAAGTTTCAAGAACATCAAAAATAGCTAAAAGTGTCTTCAGTTTCAAGAGTTCGTCAACTGTTATTCCATAATTAACAGGGATAATTATGCATGCGTGTGATCAATCGGTGATGACAGATCGTACCATCAGGTTAAAAGCAGCCGGGGGTCTGATGTATACAGTTCTGATGGACTGCAGCTGCACTGTGTTGCTTTCTCTTTGATTTACGCATTTCATTTTGAACACTGGCTGAGGACTCTGGGCCAATCAGCTTGCCGGAGCACCAGGAGTCCTCCTGATGCTCCTGATGGCCAGTCCGGGTCTGGGATCACTAATTTGTGGTCTAATTATGACCAACTCTGCAGCTTTAGTGACCTTTTTAGCCTTTTTGAGCTCATACTTTGCTTTTATGGCACATTTACTGTCTGGTTCAGCCTCAGCTCTCTCATTAACGCAGTGGCAGCAGCTGCTCTTGCTTCACTTCAACCCTTTACTTAAGCTCCAAAAAAATCGAGGTTGCTCTCATTTACAATGATGTCGAGCTACAGAAAGGTAAAAATACAAAGGACACAACACATTACAAATTAAAGAAAATTCAGCTTAAACTGTTCCAAACTGAAGGAGGGAGGTTTGTGATCATTTTAAATTGTCCATGAGGTAGAAGAGAAACGATTTTTAGTATGTTGAAGTTCATTCCTAAAATTCGGGACACTGGGATTAGGTTTGGATGAGGGCAGGGTCAGGGTCAGGGTTAGGGTTAGGGTTAGGGTTAGGGCTTTCCACATTCAGAAGGTGCTCAGGGGCCTCAAGCACAAACCATTTGAGCGAGTTAGATAGGGTCCAGAGTTCCAGTCCACCATCAGTGAAGGTAAGATGCTTGCTGACAAGATTGTTCATATGGTATTTAAATGCCATCAAGCCAGATGCCAAGATATTAATATTCAGTAACTCTCTAACTGTTCGATCCATTCACAGTGGATACACACTATTATAATCAACATCTGTAGCATTAACTTTGTTTTATCTGCATTAAGTACCAGTTTAAGATTAATAACAGGATCTTAAAGAGCATTAAAGGAGCTGTCACAGGTTCTCAATGGCTGGTTGCACAGAACAAACAATACAAAATGCAATAATATCATCAGCATAAAGATGGACTTGACCACCACTCAATGAGGAGATAGAGTCATTGATTTAAATGCTGAAGAGGACGGGACCCAACGCTGAACACCTCTGCAGGCTCAGACTGAACTCAGGCTGGATGCTCCCTGACGTCACACACTAACGTCTCTTTGACAGTTATCCTGAAACCAACAGCAAGACTTGAGCTGGCTATTTACCAAAGATTCCAGGATTGTGCTTGACAATGAAATCTGGAGATGAATCTGTAATTATTTCGATCATTTCTATCACGTTCTTTATGTGATGAAGTTACATGGGCTCAGGGTGATAATAGGAGACCTGTGTAATAAATGGCTGCTTTCCAAAATTGAGCAGGCTTTGAATTGTAATAAAGTCTGAATAAAAATTATGGATTCATTTCTAAGCTGTCCAAATGATGAATCCCCAGAGTGTCTGTCAGGCGACCACACTCTTAAATATAGCTGATAATTCAGGTGAAGCAGCTTTTTCTCTGGTGCTGTTTGTTAATGACTGAAAGAGGTTTTTTTGTGGAATCAGTTAAGGGCCATCCAGCACTGCCACTTTCAGCAGAGGCTCTGAGAAACACACACACACACACACACACACACACACACACACACACACACACACACACACACACACACACACACACACACACACACACACACACACACACACACACATACCATCAGGCACATGAACATAGTGTTCTGTGCTTCAAGCGCAGGCATAATGTAACACTCGTGCTGCACAAACAGCCATTAAAGTGCTGAGGAGGCTGCAGTCAGAACCTGAAATAGCGTGTATATATAATTTTATCTTTTTGAATAATATCTGAAAATCTAAAAAGTTTCCAGTCAAGTTCTTATCGGTGCATTATTTTGCTGTGGTTCAAGCACGAAAAATGTGGTAAATTTGATGGATAAACATAAGATTTCCTAACATGACTCCCCGCTTTCAGGTCAGCTGAAAACAAGTACTCATAACTGGCGGGAGCAAATGATTGCAGCAGAAAATAACATAAAACCAACTAAAAATAGGCTCTGTGGAAAAAAGGACACAGCGTCCAGCAGTGAGAGCGAGGCTGCATGTTATCTGTACATCCTCAGGCACAGTTTGAAGCATTAGCACTGGTTTTTGCACCACCTGACACAGTGTTTTCTTAATTTATTGAAACTGTATGCTCTTCTGCACATAGAGCAACAACTGACCAGCTATAGATAACAAATGCTTTGCACAAAGAAAGAACTGAAAGCTGCTGATTCTGAGGACACACAGGACATACATCGAATGTATCTGAGTATAAATAAATATCCTGGCTCATTTCGATGGTTTATTCTGCAGCAAGGTTCAGACTTAAGTATCTAAAAATGTGGCTGTGTTTTGTTCTATACATTAACAGAAGCATGCACAAATCCAGGACAGCCCCTCCAACATTCATGCAAACAGCCCTGCTACACACACATGCAAACAGTCATGAAATGACACATATACTGTACAAACAGGCCTACTGTACTCATATATGTATGCATATATACATACATATATATATAGCCATATATTAAATACACACATACAGTCATGTACAGTGGACGCAGAAGCACATACACTCCCATACATGAATTATAAATGCAAGTTTACGTAAGCTGTCTTTTGATCACGCAGATGAAAGACGGGTGAACTGGTAGCGACTCTCCTCACGAATGAAACTCTTTGATTGTCAGATGGAATGAATGAAAAGTCAAAAAATGTACAGAAACACAGAGTTTGTCCGTCTGATCCCATTGAGACGGGATCACTTTCTCATCAAATCAAGCGTATGGATCATCAGTGACTTAACTCACACACTGACAAATGTTAGCTTTCACTTAGCGCTCTGCATTCATTGTGTCACGTCATTTTAATAAAGAAGACTAAGGATGACATGAATCATGATCAATGTCTTCTGTGTTACATGAAATTCAGCTTTTGTACATGAATGCAGCATTAAGATGCTGCAGGCTATTTTCCTTGCTTACCTGTCTTGCACATGATGACCTGGAAAATACATACAAAACAACTGTTTGTCAGGATTTTGCAGGAAAAATCTATTAAAATTGTGAATAACCTGCAAACTTGAAAAAAAAAAAAAATCCATATTTTATTTTTTGGGCATTTTTGAAGCCCAAGATGCTGTTATAAATAAAAGACAAATTAAACAGCAACAACAATAAGAATATAATAAACAATATGTCGATTTGAAGAACAAAGAAAGAGTGAATAGAGAAATCTTATGATCTCACATTAGCAGTACAATGCTACATGATAAAAGACGAATGTAGCACGTCCTTCACAGGAAGTAAAGCCATAATCCAGACAGCAATTAGTTTCCCATCACAGCGTAAATGGCAGAACAAATGAATCATACAGGAGTGTAATTTGTGGGAGACGGGGTGTGGCTGTCCAGCTGTCTGAGTGTCCTTCCATCAACAAAGCATGATGGAGCAGCTGTAATCAGAGCAGCTTCTGACTTGGTCTGCGCTCAGCAGGTGTTTGGGCCTGAAGCGTCTCGAGGGTTGAAGGTGAAAAGCACAGACACGGCCGATCCAGGCAGGATTAACGTTAGGGCGCAAAATGAGTGAAATTACCTGACCCCCCCTACAGACACCAATCCCGTCTGAATGGAGCTGAGGATGTGGCACAAAGTGACGCATCAGATCACCGACGTCACTGCAGCTTCTTCCAGAGGACCTGTGGACATTTCATTCGGCTGGTGCCGGACACGAACAAGCCCAGCGCCCGAGGATGAACTGAGCAAGCTGAAATATCTGCTCTCCAGCTCCACAGCTGCCTGCCTGAAGGTATTCTCACTCTGCAGACATTGACCAGAGTTCATATCAGAAATCGGCTCACGTTACCCTGTGAGGCAGCTGGATTAGAGAGATCATGAGAAACATATACATAGCAGGTGGACACTGGTGGACATTGATTACATATACTGTAGCATTTATGCCAGAGTTTAATAAAACACTTTAATTTATGCCATACTCTGTCCTATTACTACATGTTTAGACATGCTGATGAAGGTAACATGGGTGCATCAATCCTGGCGAGGACAGCAGCCTGTAAGGAAGTCCAGGTCTGTGGTTGAGCTAGAACTGGACCACTAGCAAGCCACCCCGGTTAACTCCCGTCACCGTCTCCATGACGAGCTGTGGCAGACGGGCAGCTCGTTCAGCCGGAGGAAGATCCCGCCGAGGTGCAAAACGAGCGCTCGTTTGTGTCATCAGATTTTAACATCAGCGGCGACCACAGACTGGGCCACCGCACACCGCTCACCCTCTGCTGTCTCTCCGTTTGGCTGAATTTGAAAAGCTCCACATCTATCAAACTCTACTTATGATATACTATATTATTTTCTATACTATACTATACTATACTATACTATACTATACTATACTATACTATACTATACTATACTATACTCTTTATTACATTATATACTATGTATTTCTTATACTTGTACACTAAGTATAACACTAAGTATAGTTACTTGATCATATTATATACCATCCATCCATCCATCCATCCATTATCTATACCGCCTATCCCTTTCGGGGTTGCGGGGGGCTGGAGCCTATCCCAGCTACAATGGGCGAGAGGCGGGGTACACCCTGAACCGGTCGCCAGCCGATTGCAGGGCCACATGTAAGGACAAACAAACTATCACACTCACACTCACACCTACGGACAATTTAGAGTCATCAATTAACCTAATGAGCATGTTTTTGGTCTGTGGGAGGAAGCCGGAGTACCCGGAGAGAACCCACGCATGCACGGGAAGAACATGCAAACTTCACACAGAAAGGCCCCGCCTGACCCGGGGATCGAACCGGCAACCTTCTTGCTGTGAGGCACGTGCACTACCTGCTGCGCCACCGTGCAGCCCCATATTATATACCATTATACTATATTTTTTATTTCTATTCTCATTTATTATTTTATTTCTTTGTTCATCTGTACGTATTTCTGGCCTGAATTTCCTCTCTGGCGATCAATAAGGGTCATCTTAGAAAAAAAATGATAATTTGGAAGAAGTCCGGGTTTAAAAGCAAGTATGCCGATGTCGTATTAATTTTAGAGGAAAAGGGAAGGTTTTATGTGAAGATATGCCGTCACTATGAAGTGAAATGCATCTTTAAAATGTCAGCCCCAAAACAGCCCTGCTTTCGGTTTGTTGACCATGAATTATTAATCTAACCACTTGATCTTGTCTGGGTTTTATGAGCCAAAGGTTGATGAAACTTCCTCCAGAAAGAGGAGGAGAAGATCACGACAATCTCGAGAGCACAGCGATACGGAGCTGCTGTGCAGAGTGTTTATCAGCTCAGGTTTTATGCTTATTTTAGCCAACAACAATGTAAAGGACTGATACTACATTTATCTAATCTGTTGGAGCTGTTGCTGAGCAGTATTCAGTCTCAGCATTTGAAGGACGGATGCATAAAGGAGGACTTCTGTGTCTCAGTCGTGTTGCCTTCCTTCTCCTGTTTGTAACACTTAATGTGTGTTACTCAGAGCAGCCTTAACTTGGAGAGTCACACTGAGCAAAGTGCTATCAGTGTGACACGCTCAGGCCGCATCACTGTGTGTGTGTGTGTGTGTGTGTGTGTGTGTGAGCATGCTCGTCATCAGGTCTCAATCGATGTCAGGCCTTTGTGATCCTCCATTCTCCATTATCTCCTCCTGTTTCTGTCTCAGCAGGAGGAGGAAGAGGAGGAAGAGGAGGAGGAGGAGGAGGAGGAGGAGGGGGTGTCTGAGGGCGAGCTGGAGAGAAAGTAGAGACAGACAGAGGGAGTTAATTATCGAGGCAAACTGGACTCAGATTGAGCGACAGTGCAGCTTCAGTGTTGAGTTTAAATCAGCTTCAGACAACTAGAGATTTAAAATGCTTGTTAGCTTTTCACTTTAGTAGACCTGCAAAACACCAGCTTTTTGTCAAATTTTAAAACTTCAACTTGGAGGCACTGAAGCCGGCTGTATGTATATAGCCTGAAACCACAAATTTGACTCAGAGAGCTTTGTATGCTTTAGACGCTACTTTCTACTCTCAGACAAAGAAAATGCATGAAAACATTCACAGGAAAGAAAAGGAAGAAACATCAGGAACAGCAGCAGCCATCTCTGCGACAGGAAGGAGTGTCGTGTTGCTTTGTGGGACAACAATGTCCATCAGCAGTACGCTCGCAGCGTCAGGCCAAAACAAATGTTAATATTGGAAGGTGATAATAAACTTTGTTGTGTGTTCAGTTTGAGGACTCATTGCTTCAGCTGAAACTCCAATAGGTGTTGCATCATAATGCAAAGTCTGAAAGCAGGTCCCAGTGTGCCTGAACGGTTGATTGATGGAGGAATTCAACCACTGACAGCCTGGTTAGTGACAGTCACATGTCTGCTTGGTCCGCCCTGTCAGGACATGCTCATACACCATCATCATCTGCAACACCGCCTGTCTGTCTCCGCGTTACATTCAGGAGTCTCTCATTCTTCAGACCATGATCATGACAAACCTGTGGACGTGTGAACGGTTCTGAAATGAAAATCTAATAAAAATAATCTGCATGCACTGTAACGGCGTTGGTGACAGGATGCTGCAGAGGCCTCGCTCAAACTAGTTGAAGAAGTAATGCCACTGTTTCCTGCTGTCTTGTTCTCCTCTGTTGGCTCAGCATGTTGTTATCGATCTCCTGCATGTCGGACAAAGAAGACGGCAGAGGCCAAGATGTGAAGGTGATGCAAGCGGTGGTAAAAGGAGGGAGAGATTCGTCAGAGAGAGAGAGAGGGAGAGAGAGAGGGAGAGTATCTCCTGTGACACTGTGATGATTGGATGGATAACGCTGCCTTCAGCCACATAGGTTTACCGATCTATTTGCCGCCTGTCCTCCAGCTCCCACTCTGTCCTGGATTTCTCAGCCTTCTCACTTATCTAGACTCCTCGTCTTTTTCTCCTGTCTGTAGTCTGGAAGACTGACACGGCCGTCCATACGGCCACGCTGGTAACATGACCATAAACACACAGAGCTATAAAATCACAGGGATGCACTGATGTGGGCTTGGACTACAATCTGCACAAAATACTGTGCAGATGTTTACCAGAAAGTATCAAATAAAAGCAAGTATAATGGAAATTCAGGCCTGTCCCTAATAAAGGTCTGCTGAAAAACGTAAATTCATGATAATACATGTCCATAGTAATGATTCCATCAGAAACAATGCTTCATACATCACTACTCTGCTTCTGTGAGTCTCACTTTTGGACAGAAATAGTCTTTTTTCACTAAATGCATCCAGTCACATCTACAACCTAAACTGACTGAGCGTTTGGCACAACCCTGTTCCACTGGAAACACACAAGTCTTGATGTTGATGAATGAATGAATTGAACACATTCTTTTCACATCGTCATTTGATACATTGTTGTTCTAAAAATCATTGCATTTAGTCCCATTCACCGCTCCAGTCATGACACTCAGTCTTTTCCTTGCACTGGCACCGAGCGTTGACGTTGGAGATTTGTTTGTTGCTGCAGAATTATCCAGAAATAAACACAATACAGTCTTAATGCACTCAGATCAGATAAGTGCAAGGTTACATTCCTGGAGCATTTCTTGGTAACTTCTACTGTATTCAGAACTGTCTTCCTGCTTCATATTTCCTCTCGCCCTGTCAGTACCCACAGCCCTTTTCTTTAATGCAGCATTGCTTTTTCCTGAATCACTTCTACTCTTCCCTTCCTCGTGTTGTCGCTTCCTCTCCATTTCTCCTGAATGCAAATCCATTAGAGTCACCGCCTCTCCTCTCTTCACCGCATCACCTTTCCTGCCCTCTCATCTCCTCCTCTCGAGCTCTAACCTCCTCCTCCCCTCTCCCCCTTCATTTATCTCCCCCCCTCTCGCGGCCTAGTAGTCGGCAGTATTTCGCCACATTAAACATTAATGCTGTATCTTTATCTAACAGAAACACTTTTAATTTTGCAGATTGATGGCTCTGTTTGGAGCAAACCAACAGATACAAAACAGTGCGAATTCTTCCCTTCTGGCTCATTAACTGCAGACAGTTGGCAAAAGGTTAGCTCTGATGAATCCTTCATGTTAATGACCCATATCTCAGCTGGAAATTGCTTCTGTTGTGGCAAAAATAAAAGTTGCAATTAAAAAACAATTTATGTGTTTGTTAGAAGTGCAGGTTAAGTGTGACTGGTCAGTCAGTCAAGTTTTCATAGTTGAACCTTGCTTTGTATTGATCCAAATCCACACATCTTTTATGAAATATGAATATTATGAATATGAAATCAAATTTTTATGGATTGGGTACAAAAATATTTGGCTCCCATTTTAAGCTGGACAGCAAGAGGTAGATGTGATTAATGATGTTTAGACTGGGCTTTAGGCTGTTTCATGTTCAAGCTCGCTCTCTAAAGTCCACGTCTTCTGGAGGAGACAGAGTCTGAAACGGGATGCATCTGGCTGTCCTTGGTACAAATGACCCAGACACTCTTGTGGTGCGACGGCTAAACACTTCCCCTTAATATAAAGTGACCGTGACATTGGACTGGCACGGCCTTAACATGTGTCCTCCTGCACATTAAACCATGGAACCAAGGACATGAGACTGTCCGCTGCGAGTGGGTGTGTGTAGGTATGCCGCTGCATGCCTGTATCTATTTGTTTAATTTGTAGTCTATGTTAGAAAAGATAAGTCATTATCACTTGTATTTGCAGACTGTGTGTGTGTGTGTGTGTGTGTGTGTGTGTGTGTGTGTGTGTGTGTGTGTGTGTGTGTGTGTGTGTGTGTGTGTGATTGAGTGCATGGCGACAGATGTGACTGAGGGGAATACTAAACAGGGCGTCACAGAGCACCGTGACTGACAGAAGGAGATAAGGGCAAAGAGACATACATGGAAAGACAGACAAACAGAGAGACAGATGGAGGGATGAACAGGACGAAGAGGGACGTGACAAGAGAGCAAATCAGAGCGAGAAGAGAGGTAGGAAATGTTGATAGAGCACTACCTGTCAGGACAGCCTGTCAGCTCGTTGTAGGTCATGTTCTATGTACTGTTTTTGTTGTTTGTTTTTATGATGTCATAGTGTCTGTTTTGTCCGGCCCACCAGAGAGCAGGGTGAGTTGGATAACTGGGGGTAGGGGTCTTTGTGCTCGCAGCAACCTAAGGTGTTCTCACTCCCAACGTCTCTCAACCTCTTTAGCGTCACTGTTTAATGGGAAGACCGATAGACTTCTACGGACAGCTCGTTTCACTAGTATAAAGAGCAAGAAAGGTCCACATATGGGGGAAGCTGGCATAGATGAATAGGTCAAGGACAGGACTTTTACCCTGGAGACAGAAGTTTGTGTCCATGTGAAAACAAAAGTGAACATTGCCTTCTCCTGTAAGTGAATTAACGTTTGCACATAGTGTGTCTCACTAAGTGCCGAAACCTCACCAACTGCTTCACATGTTACCCACAAGTTTATTATTTGTACTCAGCAAGCTTTATTTTGAAAGTCTAGCTTTTGTGGTTGCCAACCAGATGTTGCATATCTATAATTACTAAATGGACTGTGGGGCCCTGCATGTGCGAAGCTGAGGCTAAAGAGTCCTCAGAGTGCCACAATTTGAAGCACAGGGCAACCGACCAAGTGTTTGTGATGAACTGGGAGTGAGAATGTTGGGCAATCCATCCATCCATCCATCCATCCATCCATCCATCCATCCATCCATCCATCCATCCATCCATCCATCCATCCATCCATCCATCGTCCTAATTATCTTGGTCTACTTTAGCTGCTACTATTTTGGTAGTTTCAAAGAAGCCCAGGCACTTCTCTCCAGCCACATCTAGTTCTTTCTGGGGAGTCTTGGTGTGTTCTCAGACCATAATTGATACTCTATCCAGGGCTCCCCTGGGATTTCCTCCCACTTGGAAAGGCGTGGAATGCCTCCTCATGGGGGCATCAATCAAACACCCTAATCAGATGACTGAGGGTGTATTCACATGTAGCTTGTTTGCTTCAGTCCGACTCGTTGGGGTTGGTTTTGAGTTCGGCCTTTCGTGCTGTCCTCCCCGGTCATCTACACACCAAGCAGGTGCCCCGCCCCATCTGCAAGTGGATGATGGACTTCCTAAACAACCCACCTTCACATCTCCCACTGCTCATCAACACTGCAGCAGTAATACTGGTGGACTGGTCAGTTTTCTGACCAATCAGCTCATGCCCCTAAGCCAATAACAAAGACAAATAAGCATGGTCTTATTTGTGTGTCAGGGAGGGAACAGGATCTATTCGGGATAATTGGCTCGGGAAATGAAGGGTGTGTGTGTGTGTGTGTGTGTGTGTGTGTGTGTGTGTGTGGTGGGTGTGTTTACACGCCAATGTTTTACAATGTTTCAGTCAATTTCTCAAATCAATACACAGTTAAATTGGTTCATTTACTTCCCAACATTGAATAGAAGGAGGCATTTGAGCGCACACACACACACACACACACACACACACACACACACACACACACACACACACACACACACACACACACACACTATTATACAAGGGCATAAATCAATGTCTTGACACGTTTAAACAAGCTGTTTACATTAAGCACTACTCGACTTCTTTCTTTTTTTTTTTTCTTTTTTTTTCCACCCGGTGTGCTTCCATAATGTCACGTATGCACTTTTGCTTTATCCTCCACGTGGCTGCAAACCCCACCAGGTGCATTCTGGAAGCAAAGCATTTTGCCTGCTACGTTTTGTTAAATTGCTCAGATTTAGCTGATTTGGTGTTTTTTCTTGATATTTGTGCTTTGCACCATGGCTAAGAGTCTGCACAGGGCGTTTTATTTTGAAAATTGATCGGGCTCTCTACACTTTTCCAGCATCTG
Source organism: Chaetodon trifascialis (assembly GCF_039877785.1). Classification (NCBI taxonomy): domain Eukaryota; kingdom Metazoa; phylum Chordata; class Actinopteri; order Chaetodontiformes; family Chaetodontidae; genus Chaetodon; species Chaetodon trifascialis. Next base: position 2,590,584 of record NC_092063.1, on the reverse strand, counting down.
ACTTAGACATGTAGGAAGGCCCCAAAGCTGTGGCTCACCTGTGCTTCTTAAAAATATAGCTTCATGTCGGGGCTACAGTGACTGCTTGTGTTTTGTGTGCAACTTTCTGACATTGGTAGAAATTAGTGAATCCAACATGAGGAAAGTTGAGTATGCTCAGTTATCTTCTCATTTTGCTTAACAGACGTTTATTAAAGTCACTTCCATTGCAAACCTGCTCACCGAGACCGCTGCTCATATCGACATCGCAACTGGGCCACCTACACGGTAATGAAACAAGGTAATGGAGTGACAGCTCATCATCTGAGAATCATATGTTGTGATTTATTTCTCAGGTGTTGGGCAGACAGGTGTTTTATGCTGTGCATAAGTTTGTGGGGAAGCATCTTCCAAATGACATGTTATTACCATAAAGCAGGAGCAAGACATGTCTGTGCTGACAGAAATGAACAAACAGTGCATCTGAAAACATTCAAAAGATGTGAAATCTATTCAGGTGGTTGTCAATAACTCTATCAAATGCCAGGAGCATCATCATCATCATCATCATCGTCATCACCAGCCTTGTGTTCTATTACTCTACAGGATATTTAATTTAGATGGAAGCTGTCAGGAAGGAGAGAGGAATAAACGCCGGAGGGATCACTTAAATATGACAGAGACGGGAACCACAGGTGACTGCAACGACAATAAAAAAATGGAAAAAGATGGAGGGCCGATGAGGAGAGACGTGTCTGATGGATGGTTTTTCATAAACTGGACCTCGAGTCAAGAGGGGAGAACGAATGAGCTGAATGTCTGCAGGCAGATGAGAGAAAACAGACAGAATAGATGAGGCGATGTACAGAAGAAGAGAAGCGGAGGAACGTCTGAGACAACTGCAGACAGTGATGGAAATAAAGCGACACAGTGATGGAGTGAGAGAAAAAGTGATGAAATAACCATGAAAACAAAATAAATCAAACAAACAGATGAGATGAAATGGAGGGAAGTGTTCCAGAAGACATCAATTGAATTAAAACAGTGGGGAAATAGCACGAGAAAAGAAAACAACAGAGAACAAAAAGCATGAAAATCTGCTTTATTTTTTAAATGGACTAAGCTTATAACAGGTGCAACCGAGGAAAGAAGACAAAGCACTTCCTCCCTCAGTCATTTATCTCTTTTACGTATTGCCGCTCAGCTGCTTCCCTTTTGTCTTTATTGTCTGACTTCAGCTCAGCAGCGTTCAGCAGGGAGAGAACTGCCTGAGAAATGCAGCAAATTACAGAGAATAATATTCAAACAGAATGAATCACAGAAAAGTCTGAGAAACTCTGTCGACCTCAAATTAATTAGCTCGCTTTGGGAAAAAAGGACGAGAGAAACCCGCCCACTTCAGTGACACAGGAACTCCAAAGCAGCAGTGGATGCTTGCATCTTCATTATGCAGAAATATTGGAATTTTGCACAGAAACATTAGATAAAACCAACCAGAGTTTACAGACAAATCAGGTGATTCTTCTCATCCCGTCAATGTAATGACACATGTTCTCTGCAGCAGCTCAGTTTCTTGTCGTCTCTGTCTGATATTCCTGCCTGGTGCAGCTTTAACTGTTGTTACATCCATCACGGACTCGTTACAGAATGGCTTCCTAATTGATTCAAACCCTTGAATATTTTCTCCGTTCGATTGTTTTAATAACACAGATGAGCAAGTTCTAATTTATTCATAATGTGTCCACAGCGTGACTGTTCATGTGCAAATGCTCTGAGTTCATTACTGGTTCCAGGCACGGGTTTCTGAAATAAAAGCATTTGGACCCCCTGCATGTTCCCAGTTACACACTGTCACTGGTGGGACTGGAGTTCATGTTTATTATGTCCACAACAGTTCAACTTGACTCAGAGATGAGTTTGTTTACATCAGTTCACATTAAAATGTTCAGCTGTTTCTCTGTAATTAAAGAAAAAACAACTTTGTTTAGTTTAGAAGTAACATGACCTTACAAACCCAACAGTGAGGTCTGAAGAGGCCCACAGCCTAGGGCTCCTCGATGGGGTGCCAGGGGGTCTCCTTTTTAAAAGGATATATGAGCTGGGCACTCAAAATAAAACTACATCAGCCAGTGACAAATACAATCAAGTCAAGCCCGATGGAACTGTGCATTGTGCAATTCTGAAAACATTAACTATGAAGAAGGAACAATTCTTTTGCAGAAAAATAAGCATATCTGCTTTTTCAGGAAGGATATGCGATCTTTCTGGACTTATGTCTCCAGCTGTGGAGGACACCCTCTCAGACGGGGTGGAGGACGCCTGCACACACACAAAGCTTTCAGCCAGTCCTGACAGCGGGGGCAGAGTCTCTCTCTTGCTCCACCACCATAGGGTGGCATTATCCTTGCAGGGGATGGGGGGCAGGCTTCTGTACAGCTCGATCTATTGATCCTCTCAGAAGCTAGACGTGAACTGGAGTGAGTACTGGCAGCCTCCGAGCCAGTCAGACTGTCTCTCGTCACAGTCATCTAAATGAATGCATGAGAAGATTTAACATCAACAGTTAGTAATAGCAAGTTTTACAATGAGGCAAATGGCACTAACATAACAGGCAGCGTTAGTTACTCAGTTACCTGCAGTATTAACAGCAGAGGACGTGCTAATGTTGCTGCTGCTGGGTTGAGATTCACTCTGGAGCGGATCCAAACGCGACATTCATTCAGAGTTATCGCATGCTGTGTGTGCAAATGTTTCTGCATATTGGTAGTATTTCCTCCCTTTGATGAAATATCCACTTTGCAAGTATTGCAAGCTGCCGTGTTGTCATCCTTTCTCGTGAAATGTAACCAAACTTTCGAGCGTTTGTTTTCGAGCAATGCATGTTGCGTAGCTACGTCATTCGCACCCACTGGAATCGATAAGGGAATCGTTTGCACAATTGGCAAATGATTCCGAGGAATTGAAGCACTGGGAACCGGTTCTCAACAAGAACCGTTTGTCGATTCCCATCCCTAGCTCCAAATGAAAGACTGACTGGGAGAATGAGACTTGTGACATTGACGTGTCTTGATCAGCTCCAGAGAAGATATTATCACTCTGCTGCAGTTGTGGGAACTCCAGAAACACTGAGTCCTTAAAAATGACCTTTGGCGGAGTGCAGACACCAGCTTGCAAAGGGCACACACGACAATCCAGTGAGTCAGAGAATTAAAATGAATTAGCGACAGCTGATATGACCTGCCTGAATGTTTGGAACACAGCGCTTTTATGATGATAATTAGAGTTGGAGCTTTGCATTTCGCTGGACAAAGCCGGTCCAAACATTTTTCACATTCACACATTGTAATTTTCACTCTCATATGCAGTAAAATGCTGCACTGTCCAGTCGACTGTGGTGATGGAGAGCAGCGCTGCAGCAGCAGCCAGCTGAGGCGGACAGAACATGAAAGGCTCGTTTTTTGATTATGTTTGCTTTAGCCGATACAATCCATTAAAATAGGCTCAGACATCGATCCGGCTCAAGACGTCTTTATGATAAACTGTTGTAAAACTGCTCAGTTTGAGGCACATGTCACGACAAATCTATGGTCGTGAAACCAGCAATGATTGGTTAACAGCACTGAAAATTGATTGGTGGGTTATCTCGCTGGCTCAACTCCATGTTTTTCCTGGAAAACGGACACTTAATGGCAGCAATGTCTGAAAACTGACATAAAAACTAGATTAGAACAAATATCTCCCAGGAAGTGCAGACGTGACAGTTCAGCATTGATCAGAAATGGATCGAACAGTAATAAAAGGATCCGTTTGTATGCCTGAATGCGCTGTAACGACAGAATAAATCCCACAAGGCAGAGAAAGCAAGAAAAAGGAAAAGGTAAATGAATGGAGATACAGAGGGGTGGACAGAGGAGGGCTGCAGCAGTGGACAAAAGAAAACACAAAGAGAAATGCAAATAAACAAAACAAACAAAACAAAAAAAACCCGGCAAGACGAGGAACTATAAAGTCAGCGAAGGAGGGCAGGAAATGCAAATGATAAGAAACGGTGAAAGGGTTAAATGAAGGGAGAAAGAGTGAATGGCAGACAGGAAATGAAAGGTGTTGACAGTCAGACTTGGATTAATGAAGCGGGGAAGGTGAACGCTCTGGTGAGATTTTAATGAAAAGCTCCTTCAGATAAACCCAAAGGTCATTTGAGGATGGAGGATTTTTATTTCAGTGAGATGGACCGGGACCCTCGGTAACGGCTGGATGGCAGACAGAGGCTACCACTACTGCGAATAATAAGAATTTCTTAACATTTTTCAAATATATGTTTCATGCCCATGTCATATGAATAATAGATCAGACCAAAAATAACAGACAACAAAAGTACTTCAGTTAGGGAAAGTCTTGGTTAAATGTTGAACACACTGTTTCATGCTTCAAGCCGTCTGGAGAAGTTTTCTGTAGTAAAGATCTACAGACGGCTCTGACTTCAGCCAAGTGCTGCCAGTTCCAGCACACAAACAGATGCTTCAGCAGAATTCATAATGCTGCCGTTATTACGAGGAGATACAGCATTCGAAGATTAGGTATTTGGCTGGAAAACAAGTGAAATATGTAGCTGACATGATCAGCATCGACACTTTGTGACTTGCCGGCTGCATTCATTGAAAGTGTTTCTCATTATGTTCAGAAAAGTCAGAATCCAGCCGGCATCAGGGCATCAGGGGTGGTGGCGACACTGAACAGGGACGTGCAGTAAAACCTGCGGTAAGCTGACTGCTTTCAGGACACGTGTGATGAGTAAAGCAACTCAACCCCTTGGTTAATCTGGTAATGATTAAACGTCAATAACGTGTTTTTGGCTAATGTCCGATGGCCAGGTTAGTTTGTATTCCAGTCAGTTTGTAACACCTGTGGTCCTTCAGGGGATGACTGCACCTGCATCCTTTTCCTTGGTAAGTTCACAGTTAATGTAAAGCAAAGCCACAGATGATCCTCTCGTTCTCTTTCTATCTGTCGCACACATACAGGACGATGTCTTCTTTTTTTGCCCAAGTTCACAGGCCTCCTTCATTCAGCACTGCTTTGTCTGGAAAACAGTGATAATCAGATCGATCAACCATGTCTATTATTTCTCTTTCTCTCTCCCTCATTCATGTGTCATCATCCCTCTTAAGTTTTCAGTTTCTAAGCTGCTATTTTTATCTTGAAGATCGACCAATAATTAAATCTCTCTCTCTTTCTCTCTTGGAAGAGTTAGTGTCTGATCCATCATTTCTCATTTCTAGTCTTTCTCTTTCTCTTTTCTTCTCCCTGAAACACATAGATACACCCAGTAGGATGAATTACTGTGATGGAGTGGTGGAGTGTGCTTTTTTGTAGTGTTAATAAATGACACTTTTTGGAAGTATTTAATGTGTCCACTCTCACTGATTCCTGTTAACTCATTGCATGGCTTAAGGTACGTGGTTTTGAAGAGTTGCACAGTTGGTATGCACATTCAAGAGATCGAAAAGACCGAAAAGGTGTGTGTCATCAAATGTGGTGGGCCGCCTGGTCCAAAATGCCAGGGTCGATTTTTTGTCCCAGTCCGCCCCAGTCAGCATTAAATACAATAGATAAGCACAATTTCGAGGAGACAGACTTTAAGCTAAAGGAGGCTCGGCGTTGACTACGTTCATCAAGCCGCTCCTTCATGAGCCACGACCTTGAGAGGATGGAGACCCACTGGATGAAAATGACTTGACGCACAAACCTGTTTCCAAACGAGAACGTCAGAACTGGATGATTCTGCAAAATCCCACACTCTGACTTTCTACAACATCTGAGAGCTGGAGTACGCTCCTGGCAAAAAGCTATGGTTCTCAGTCAAGGTTAGGGAAAGATCATGGTTGCAGTGTAAAAAAAGGAAATTTAATCCCGATCTACAGCCGCAGTGTCAGGCTTGCCACGTGCACACTGCAGTACTTCCTGCATTGCGTGTAGACTGTTGGCCAGTAAGAATGCATTTTTGGATACTGGGCTGCGTCATGATGTTCATGGACTTTACGGTGTGACACCAATCAACATCGCACACAAAAACTGGCTGCTGTGTGGTGGATTATGCAGACCACATGTCTCAGCCCTGTTGGCATGGGACAGCTCTTATTATTTCATTCCAGTGGAAATCTAATGATTCCAGCATTTATCAAAAGAGTACTTCAGGAACTCCAGTGGGGGGGGGGATTGTATTTCCTGCAAAAAATCTGAGCTGCCCTGGGACGTCATTACTGAGTCATTCAACCTGTGCAACCACACCGCAAGCCATCATTTAATGGTCTGTGCAGTAACATGCTTCTTATTACCCACTCGCATTTGTTTTTCTATTTTCGACGGTAATCATAATGCTCTCCATCTCGAGGTGTAACTAATATCCAAATCATTGCTGAGATCTCAGATGCGCAGCTCTGGGTATGAATTCAGGCGGGGATCCAATTACCCGTCTGGGCTGCGAGGCTTCACCTTCCCGCCCTGCCTCTCTCCGTTGTCGCAAACAAACGTGTCATTTTCTCAGCAGAAATTGATTATCATGTTTCACAGCAGCCAATGGCCATCAGGGAAGTATGATGATGCCAATTAAATCTGCGCCTCTGTCACTTGTGTTAACAGGAATGATGTTCGGTCTAGCTGAAGGCCAAAAAACTAGAAGGGCACTAGAAGGAGAGCGTAGACCAAGAGTCTGCTCTGCTGTGCAAATCTGGAGGTGCAGCCACTATAAATGTCTGGGTTTATTATTGCCAATATTGGCATACTGTTATAGAAGGAATAAAAAAGAAAACAGAGGAAATAAACAAGGACAGAAACGTTCCCTTCCTACCACGGAAATGATCACTGGACACTTTCTATGAACTTAAATTTACCTGCTCTGTCACATGACAGCCAGCTCTTCCCACACGGGTCAAAATGACTGAACACAAACAGAGAGTCAAAGTATTTACTGTCATGTACTGCATCAGCAAATCACTGCATTGCATGTAATCTACGGTGTGTGTGTGTGTGTGTGTGTGTGTGTGTGTGTGTGTGTGTGTGTGTGTGTGTGTGTGTGTGTTGTCTGAATGTTTAAGTAGGCGTCGCCCTCTACATCACTTCCCTGTCACCTCAGGAACAAACACTGAAGGAGTTGATCTACAGCGGCCTGTCAGGAGCCAACAAGCTGAACAGTCAGCGCTGAGTTCACACACACACACACACACACACACACACACACACACACACACACACACACACACACACACACACAGAAACGATTGGTTTGTATATGTTGTCCTGTTACCCTGGTAAAGGTACACCCGAACATCGACTGAACAATATTTTTCCTGGACGTCTCGACAACTCCATCCGCTGACCATGAAATGATGGATGCGTCCATTTGTCATTGCACCTGCAGCTGAGAGGAAGCTCGATAAGAGCAGGTGCAAACCTTCTCAAATTAGCATGTAAAAAAGTCGAAGATGACAGAAAAACAAAATAACAAACAAACAAAAATATCCTCACTGTCATCAGGCTTAAACAACTACAGGAACATGTTTCATAATCATCAAATCCAACACAGACAGGAAGCAACCTTTTTTCCAACTGGCCACCAAAGCTGCCCAAAATCCACCGTCTCTCAGCATTTCTCCACGCAGGTCGGCAAAAGCAGACCATCCAGACGATGAATGCTTTGTTGCCAGTGCTTCAGAGGGACAGGAGCTAAACCGGTGACTGGTGCTAATTGACCACTGCTGTTTGCCACACGAGTCACAGCCAATTAAATCTCAGATCACAGTCACGCTTTCTGTCCCCGGCTGCTGGATAAACAGTGCAGGTGTGCTGACAGTGACACTGTTTGAAGGGTGTCTGAGTCCGAGAACAATGCAGTGGGAAAGCAACCGAGACATCCAAGCTCAGATTGTTTGCCAAGAAAGTCTGTAGAAAACTTCCTGAAAATCCATCCAAGCATGTTGAGATGTTTGAAAGTGGTGGTCCGACCCGCCAACGATGCCAACCTCGCAGCCAAACTACTAGCGTGGCAAAAAATGAGATTTAAAGATTCAACAGCAGAGCGTCCCAGTTATTGTGAACACTACACAGACCTCACTGTCAACAGTCTTTAATTGGAGCTGCTTCCTACAGAAGAAACGCAGCCGCCTGATGGGAGATTGTCGATTGTTGTTGAGTTCTACAGATTATCTGGAAAGACACACTGCTGCTGAACTTTCTAAATGCCACTTTTCAATGCCGTCTGCAGTAAAGAACTACAGACGGCTCCGACAGTCTGAGAGTCCGATATCTCAAAATCTATCTTTAATGGATCAGTGCTGTTCGGCTGACCGAGCAGTCGAGGAGGCAAACGTCAGAGAGCGATGAGGTTTCCATCTTAACAACTCTTACCCAACAAAACAGTGGTTTATTCTGTGCGAGCCGGGCTGCAGGGTCGATGTTGAAATCAAACAGCTCATATCATCAGCTCTCCAGGTCACTTCACTCAGTCAGGAACCTTGATCACATAGAGTGAGATATTTCATTGGTTTCCTCATATTTATGACATATAAACTATGTGGCTGTTGAACAGGCTCCTTTTGGCTGTTCAGGAAGTGCCCTTTTGTTGCCTTGCAGCTAAATTCAAAGACTGTGTGAGAGTGTATTTGTGTGTCTGCCTGTTTTCTAGCCCTGGTGTCAGATTCTTTTGTATTTTTGCCTTTAACTGACTGTGTTGGAGCATAGAGAGACAACGTTTATGGACCAGTTTTTAATGAGTCTAGATTAAAAAAACGAAATGTCAGTCTCACCCAGACAGGCAGGATAAATGTGGGTGGGAAAAGAGAAAGATTACCACCACTGAGCTGCTCTGGAGGACGTTCTTTAACCCTCAAACTTCTCCTTTTGACTTTTCAGCTGCTTTCAAGTCAGACTGTGGTCGTCCAGGTCTGTCCAGGAGTGAAAGTGTCATGTTTAGAGAAAACTGTCCTCGCTGAGTCGCTTCTTCCGATCTCTTAAGGATGAGACGATGAATGATTGGATGTGCTGGAGATTACTGCTCACATTCGGCATAAAGTTTTGGCTGTTAAAGCTGTTTTGGAAGGTGCTCACAAACAAAGTCGTCCTGCTAATAAGGACGTCAGATCATATCTTGTGTAGCTGTGAGGACATGTTGTCCACGTTATGAGGTGAATACACAGTAACTGTTGCAGGAGATAAATTATGTATACAGATTCCCCAGTTTCACTGAAACTCTCCACATGGAGTGTAACTGTGATCATTTCCTGAGGCCAAACTGGAGGCAGTGCCAGCTAACTGAGAGGTAGCGCTGCAACGAGTGGCTTCACATTTTGCCAATTACTTCAGTCAACAGGACAGCAGCCAATGAGAAATGACGAGTTATTTCTCATTGATCTGGTGGACCAGTGAGCAGGTATCGCTGCTATAGGAAGTTTTAAATATTCTGTCTTTATTCCCAAGGCAAAACAAGGTTAAGAAACCAGCTTCTGTTCATTTATCTTCCAGCAGACAGCCGGCATGCTACATCGCTGGCCTGGATACACTAACAACTTGATTAATGGCTGTGGTGTGTGGTCCAAATTTCCCTCCCTCGACTTCTTCTCCATTCTCCATCTGCCAGCTTGAATCGGCTGGCGATGAAGGGAAGTTATCTAACAGGGGCAAATAAGGCAGCGTGGTGCTGCTGAGGGAGAGGACGACGTCTCGTCCAACACAAATGAGCAGCAATATTTCTCTGTGCAGGAGTCCATGCAGTGTGGTCACGGCGCACCGTTTGCTCAAGGACGTGGCAAGAACGGAGGCGTTTAGTGCTGCGTTACGAGCACTCAGCCTTCTGCTTACAGTGGGCAGAACACTGAGGTGTCTGAATTACAGTAACGATGATCACTTTATGTGACCACCAGTGACATCAGACCTTTTCAGTGCATGAAAAAAAAGACGTGGACAGGTACAGCCTTGGCTGAGTCCAGCACTGATTAGAGGTCGACTGAGAGTAGATTCTTCAAGGCCAAAGCAATCAATTGGTCGACATTTGCTTCAGATTAAGTAGTGGTGACAACAACAGTCTATTAACAAAAAATTCTGCTCAGCCAAATCACTGCCGTCCCCAAATTTGCATTTTTTTTTTTTTTTAAACAAATTAACCACAGCGGAGAGTCATAGCTTCCCAAAAATATATAATTCAGTTAAGATTTCTCTTGTCATCCTTCCTGAATTCCACTGTGTTTGGAAATGCTTTAAAATTGGGCTAATGCAACATGTGCCTAAGACGTTTTTATTGTGTTTTATTAAACCAGAAGCCATGGATGAATTGAGTAAAAGTGGCAATAAAATCATCCTCCTGCACGAATATTTCATTTCACTGTTTATTTTTTCCTCTCATTTATTCTGTGAAATCTGAGCCAAGTCGTGAGCTTTCGCAGGTTAAATCATGTTTGCTTTTTGAATGTCAAGAAAAATTGGTTGTTCGGGTCGAGCTGAAGCAAAGTTTCCTCAAAGCAAAGCTCATCAAACATACATATCCTTGTCAAAATCAGGATTTGGAGGTTACTTTGTTAATGAAAGTTATCTTATTCTCATGGATTTCAGGCTCAGGGAGGTGAGATGCTTCCATACATCACCTGATAAATGCCAGTCACACTGACACAAAAGTATAACTCACCAAAGGGCACTTTCAGTTTGACAGAAGTGCTGTAAATACCTGCTACTGCACCCAAACAGCAGCTCCATAAAGATGAGAAAGTATCCGGAGGCGCAGCAGCAGTGCATATAAACCAGTTCTGCAGAGTGAGCTGCTTAACAGACAGGAAAGTACAGCAGGAGGGCTGCACTTCAAAATAAGAGCGGGGAGGAGAGGAAGGTCACAGAGTATGTGAAATGAAACCTTCCTCCCAGAGAGCACAGCGCAGAAATGACGTTCTGATCCTTGAATCGAAATCTTTCAGAGCGTATTTGGTAGTCAAGGTTCGATGGGATTTTCGTCTTTTCTTGTATAAAAAAGTTTCTGCTTTTTACGAGACGTGCTCGTGGTCTTGGTTGAAATGTTAACCTGGCAGTCACATGAAAAGCAGCAGCAATCTTTAGAATTTGTCCTTGAAAAACTCATTCGAGCGGGACGCCAAACGGTAAAGCCAGGCGGACCCTCATTCATGTGTTTAGAGGACAGAACAGGTAACGACTAAACCATTTCTCTGGCGAGGCCGTGCTGACTGCCGCAGATGAGCTGGTGACTCTTGTTTGTAGAAATCAGCAGGTGATACAGACATCCCTGTTTTCTCACTTGGCAGTCCTCTTTGATTTCAGGTAGTGCTGCCAATCGATTAAGATATTTAATCGCGATTAATCTCATGAATGCCATAGTTAACTCGCGATCAATCGCAAATTAATCGCACATTTTCATCTATTCTAAATATCCCATTAATTATCATTTTAATGCTGTTATCAACATGGAAGAGTGGATCGGCTCGCTTTGTGCAAATGTTTTTTATTGAAAACAACAACGTGTAGTGTTTTATTTCACACTAATATTCTCACTTTGAGCAGTCGTTCACATTTGACTGAATCAAATCTCACACAATTTAACACTGACAATACGCAGATGACAAAAAATAAATGCTTGTTTATGAAAAAGCCCCTTCAACAAGCCTTTCTAAGGGATCAAAACAGGGTGATACAAGATAAAGTTAAAGTGCACATCATTGTAAACTAGGACTCAGCCTATAGTGCAGTTAAACCATGGCTTAAACTTTCCTTTCTTAAGTTTTCTTTGAACATAACAGCATCCACATGCCTCTGTGGAAAGCCATCCATTGTCGCCTGGTTTTGACAAGGAGGCGGTGGAGAATTGGCATTCGCCGTGTGTTTGGCCATCAAGTGGGATTTCAGACTGGATGTGCTGCGATGATAACTCAGTTCACACCGACAACACACAGATAACTTTGGTCTTGTCAGTCGACCCATCTGGAAACTTTTTGAAACTAAACTTTCCATTCAGAATCTTGTTCGCATCCATTTCGGCATTTCGCACATCAACATCCACACAAACCGCTCGCCTACTTTTTTACAGCTAGCGAGCGGACAAGACCAAACACGTGCGTGAGGCGCGCCTACTGTTTTGTTTCCAGTTTATAGTCTCATCCTGTAGTTTTTCTAACATTACTAGCAGTGGCCACAGCTTATTAAAAACTACAAGTTCACTAGGCCACAAAGAGCGTTAATCTCGCGATAAAAAAAAATGGCGCTGTTAAAATTGATTTGTGTTAACGCGTTAATAACGCAGGTGAATCTGTGGCTGGAGGTGACGAGGAGACCGTCCAGGATCCACGAACACTGCTGACACGGCAGACAAGGATTTCTGTGGGATGTGAGCATTTTTATCGCCTCCACACCTCGAGTGAAACTGCTCTCAGACCTGCTCCCTTCCCTCCTCGCAGCCTGTTACCTCTTTGATCCTCGCTGTGAATCAGTGCCTCATTGATTATGAGGCTCAGGAGCTGAGCAGGATTAATGGACAGAAAGAAGGAAGAAATAAAAGCTGAGAAGAGAGCAAGCGAACAATTTAAAGAATGAAAAATAAGAGCTAAGAGAGGAAGAGACAGTTTCTCCTGTTTCTGATGTGCAATTACTGTCATCTGATAAACGTATCAATCCAGTTTCAGTGGCCCGTTCACATTATGAAGAAGATGAATCGAGTCAAATTAAATCTGTAAAGTCAGCGTCTGTGAACCAAATGGAGCAGTAATTAATAAGAAATGTTCTAACTGACTGAGCTTCAGTCAAACACTCACAGGAAAAAGAACCATGTTTAACTGGATTTAATTTCATGAAATGAACGATGCTCAGAAGGACAGTTAGCAAACGTTTTCTGTTGCTGTGGGTTAAGATTTTCATTCACATGTGGAGTCCGATGTGGAGCTAAAGCAGATATGAATCAGTGCCTTTTATGACTTCCTAAACTTTGATTATTTTGTGTTTCCATGGGTTAAATTGCAGCTCCGGAGCTTGTCAGCAGATGCATCTCCATGACAAACCACCTGCTGATGAAGACCACGTGATATGGATGAAGGTCCAAAAAACTGCTAGCCTGCCGCTAACGCTCCCTTTGTACAGTTTCATGTTAACTTGTGCAAAACTCAACCAAACTGTTTCAGTAATTAAATAAAATATAGACAGAAGAAAAATCATCAAATATGAGAAACAGGCCATTTGTATCTGACTGCGTGAAGACATTGCGAGCTGGTGTAAAAGGCTCTGTGCTCGATAGATCTCCCTGAATAATTCAAAGCAGCTGGTGAGAGTCTGCTGGGGACCAGTGAAACACCCAGAGGCTTTCAGCTGAATCCTGCCTGCCAGCAAACCTTCAGCCTGTTTGTGATGGAGTCCATTCAGAGCTGCTGAGGCTCAAAGATGGAGAGGGGACGGCAGGAATGAAGAAAGGACGGATGAGAGGGGCTGAAGAGGTGTCCACAGCTGCGGAGGGACAAGCGTCTCTGTGTTTGTTCCTTCCTCTGGCTCTCGGTGTGGAGAGACGTCTGAATGAGGACGTCCCCTCTGTCCAACAGCAAGAACACACAGTTCTGATTCTGCTCATGTCTCTGCTGCTCCTCAAGGTTTCCAAGAGTCACTCTGACGCCTGCAGGTGCTCCAGAAGTCCAGGTGAGACGAGTCATTACAAGCACATCACGTCCGCTTTTTATCGAGCTGCACGGAGCACTTTGAATTCCATTTTATTCGTCATCAACAACTGCAACAACAATCATTTTTCAACGCATGCTTCCCTCATAGATGTGTGAAAGTGAAATATAAAAGATAATGAGGGTAAAACACATGTAAGCAGGTTAATACATCTCAGTGAATACAAACATTCAGCACTGAGGAAACAATCAGCAGACGTTTGTGTTGTCAGTGTGTTTGGAGCTGATCTAATCTGCACGGAAATAATTGGATGGAAAAGCTCGTCTGTCTCTCCTCACATTCATCATCTCTGCCATCTGTATTTTCTATCACCCGCTTGACTTTTTTTGTCTCTCTTCTCGCACTATTTTCCTTTCATCTGTCTCTGTTCTCTTTCTCAATGGGTTTTCCTTTGTTTCGCCGTATCTCTCTCGCTCCGTCCGCTCTTATCGGGGGAAGCTGTGCACCTGAGAGCACTTCCCGCTCTGGTGTAGAGGATGCATCAGGTGGGAAACACCTGGGTGTTCCCCCACACACAAACTCAGGGGACAAAAACGTCACCGGCGCCCACAAACATCCAGAGAAAGAAGGCAGGTTCAAAACGCTGCAGGGACTCCATGAAACGCTTTCACACTCAGAAATGAACATCACATTTAAAATGCACAAATTAAACCCTTATTTACTTTAGATGCAAGTCACGAAGGACGTCTGCAGTCGGATGAACATGTTTCATCTTACCTCTAACAAAACATTAAGTTTGTCCTAAGGATGATGAGACAGATACGTACTGATTGGCTGTTTGTCACAGTCTGTGTTTAAGCTCAGTGGTACATTAACAACATTCAGGTGACTGCAGCTTCCTCTCATTAACATTTACATTAAGCGTGCTCTCGTAGCCGAAATGTACCAAATGTATAAACTCCAGTCTCGGCATGTCGTCAGCGACCCAGCTGCAGAACTTCCAACCTCATTCACCTCGTCTGTCTCTTACAAATTACTAAGATATGAGTCTAAACTCCACTTCTTGATATTGGATTACATTTTACCCGGAAACATTCTGTTCTCAGAAGAATTTTTCCAGCCAAATATTTGAACATATCTCAGTATAAAAGCATCGAGAGGAGCTTGTTGGATGCTTGCGTGGGTGCACGAAGCATATGGGTTCAACACAGGGGGTCTTACATCTTGTCTCAAGCTACGAGTCAGTGCTTACTTTTTCAGCCAACTAGCTTTTTAAGTGTTAGTGATCCAAAGTGAATGTTGTTGTCTGCACACAGTAAACAGCACGGTGATATGTGCACAACTGTCTGCATTCAGTCAAAGTACAAAGAGTGTCAGCAGCGTTAGCCTTCCCTGTTTTTGGTTACTGAATAATATGTTAAAGGCTAAACTGCGAGTGTTTGAATGACTTTAATCCACATGTGTTTCTCCAGCGTCTCTGAGGTGTCTGACTCCAGCTCTGCCAAACACCAGAAGGCAAAACACAGACGTCATGACGGCGTATGACCTTAACACGTTGTTGACAGCTGCCGGGAAGTCAGGATGCGATGTCACCGACTGTCCCCGTCCCAAATGGGCGTAGACCAGCAGACGTATCTCTGCAGCCCGGTGACCCTGCAGCCAGCAGTAGTAGACCCCTAATTAACAAAAAGGAATTTCTAATCAAATTAAACAACTTGGATTCAAAATCTTGGTTATCACATCAGAATGAACACAAACTACACCACCGACACGTCACAGGTGATCTAACACAGCCTGCTCGGAGGTTCTGCACATTTCCAGTGAACAGTAGACGGTACCTGAGTCCTGAGTCTTTGCAGGTCTAAACAGCAGGTGGTGTCCGGTGTCCATCAGCAGCCTGGCGGGCGTGGCGCTGAGTGATGAGTGTTCAGATCGGTAGATGGGTTCAGATCCTTGGTCCCAGGCCACGGCCATGTTGGGCCGTGCCCCCGGACAGCCCAGGGTCAGGACACGGCCTGCGGGGTGGTTCAGGTAAAACACTGGCAGGGAGGCAGAACTATAAGACACAGAGATTTATTATATCAGAGATGTATTATTCGCCAATTGTCATGTTTTGGTCTGAAGACAACCTGCTCTACCTCCAGGCCACAGTCGCCCCACCTGTCTATCTACCTGCCCCCATCTGTTGTATCAGTACACCTTTATGTACAGATCGCTTACTTGTACCCAAGAAATGCCATCAGAGCCACGATTCTGGAGGACGGAGGAGCTTGAGGCGGACAAGTCACTTGACAGCTTTTGACCTGCATCTTGGCTGCGACGCTGCGTCGCCTCACTTGTCCGAAAGCCGTCGGCACCGCCCCTGAGCCACATGAAACCACCGTCTGATTGGCCCGTCTGTAGCGCACGTGCAGGAAGTGGGAGTGGATGTAGCACAGTCCGACACGGACCTGCTCCCCTGGCACTCCACAGCGGTCGCAGACGGACCAGGGCTGGAAGCTGGTGAAGAGCCAGTACAGCGGCCGAGCGGAGCCCAGTCCAATCCTCTCCTTCGGCGTTGTGCTCACAGTTCCTGGAGTGAGTCTGCAAAATGTGAGCAGATCAACAGAATTTGATTGATTGCTTTGAAAAGAAAAGCGTAATTTTTGGTCATCTGTCTAGTTTTTCCTCTGCATTTGTCATTTTCCAGAAGAAAACTAGGATGAAGATTTGCACTTTAACAATGTTCATTTCCAGTCATCAGCTGTTCGGGGTCTTTTCAAAGTCATCTCCCTTATAAACTTGATTAGCCTGTGCTGCAGCTGGCTTTCATCCTCCATGTGGGCGGTAAGACTTGAACCGTTTAACACTGAACAGAATCACGTCTGCCTCAAGGGATGATGGGATGCCTCCATAATGTTTGCAGGAACATGCTCAGGTTTTAATTCCAGGACTGGCTTTGGGACAGAATCGATGGTCATCAGTGTCTAAACCTGACAGCCTTTCTGACAAAGCCACAGTCTGCCCACTCATCTCGTCACCTGGGAGTGAAGCTGAGCATGCGCGCCTCCTGGATGTCCAGGTCGTAACCATAGAAGAAGTCTTTGCGGGCCGAGCCGCAGATGTAGACGCCGGAGTCGTCGGGACCGGCCCTGAAGATGAGCAGGCTGAAGAGACGGATGGAAAATCGACTCTGCAGGGCGCCGCTGTGAGGGACACGACGAGGGTCCAGGAGCTTGTTGCCATGGTGATCAGTCAGGGCTCTGGTCTCCCGCGAGGCGTCCAGATGTTTCCTGAAGAACCACACGACCGATCGGACCTGAAGCACACAGCGAACTGAATGACCAGAATGTATCTGCTGACAGCGGATAATGCTGTTTGGTTGATCGATACAGGCTCAAATTACTTTAGCAGATGCTGAGATTAAAGTCTCTCAGTCATCCCAGAGATCCTCTCATCCTCCCTCTTCTCCTCTGTTTAACAGCTCCATTACACTCTTTTCTTCCTCTCCTATTTGTGTAGCTTTGGATGAAGCTGACTGGCGGCTGTGGGTCGCAGCAGTCATTTCTTCAGCTGCTATTGTTCATAGAAAGAGGAGAGGACGTGTTTTGCTGCACTGTTAGTTTTGCTAATTACACTGCACAAATGTTTGCTTCTGATGGGTGTAACTAACTCAGCAATGCATTAACTCGCGGTGTCTTTGTGTCTTTTGGTAAAAGGCCTTGGAAAGAAAAACACGAACTGAATTTGAACAAACAGGTAGATCCTCTAAAAAGGGCATGTCTGTTTCAAAAGCAGAGAATTTATCTCACAGTGAAACATTGATCAGTCTGATCAGTCTTGAAGACTCACTCTACAAGCTTCTGTCTGAATGTTGTGTTTTGGACCGATGATTGAATTAAAGGTGATTTCAGACAGCGAGGAGAAAGCGATTTTATAGACTTGAGAAACATTAAATACGAGAAAAACTCAGTTTGATATCTGCAGGCACCTTACAAACAAACAAAAGATTTATGTCAGATCCCTCTGCTTATTTTGGATTAAAGAGATGTTGCACAGGCATCCCAGAAACCAGATTTTATCCAACGTGCTGACATTACGGTTACCTGTTCTGGCTTGCAGTGGCAGGGCAGCTCCAGAGTGACTCCAGCCAGGTAGGCAGCATTGGTGAAGGTGAGGAAAGCAGGACAGGCTCTTCTAGCAAACACATCCTGCTTATCCTCAGGAGCTTCATAGCTCCACAGCCCAGGGAGGAGGAAGAAGAGGAGGAGGAGGAGGAGGAGGGGAGGCATTAAGCTTCTCTGAGGAAGAAGAAGGCTCTAAAAAAGCTGCAAAAGTCACGACTTCAGTCAAATATCTCTGCATCTGAGAGGACCAACACAGCAGAATCCGACGGCGTCGTCTGTTGTCAACGCAAACATGTTGAAGTCCAAAATCATCCTCAACACATTTTCTGACATCGTTCAAACTCTGATTGATGTTTGTGTGTCAGAAGTTCCCAGAGTTTATGCTGCTGTCGTGTCCTGTGACGGCTGAGTTTAATCCCTCTGGTCCCTGGTTTCCTCTGAGGACAAAGTCTAATCCTTTCTTCCTCCTAACAGACAAAACACCGGGGTTGCCTTTGCTGAACTACAAACACAAGACGCTGCAATATAAAAGTTGTGTTGGCCAAAACAAAACCCTGACAGTCAACAGTCGAGTCGAGTCGAGTCGAGTCGAGTCGAGTCGAGTCGAGTCGAGTCGACAGTATTACAGCAGTCTGAATTTTTCAGACCTGCAGGAGGTTTGGTTTTAGGCTCTAGAGCATACACGGTCATGTTCTGCTTCATTACAGTTTGACAGCGTCAGTCGTTCATGTCAAACTCTGCAGAGCAAACACACCTGAACCTTCAGACGGACATCAAGAGAACTAACAAGAAAGGCCTTCTTACAGAACATCCAAGCAGTTAAAATCTTTACTCATTATTGTTTTAGACCCATTCAGACACAGAGGCGTCGCTCAGGAGGAGCACTCCTCACAGCAGACCTCCTCCTGATGCCTCCTCAGTGCACGTCTGAACTGGGCTTCAGTGGAGATCAAACCATTTGTTTTTCAGACATGTCAAGCAGGCGGGTGCTTTAAAACGTCGCCAATAACACCCCTCCTCTGCACTCCCTTCCCCTGCAGCACCATGAGTCACCAAAGCACTTAACTGCTGCATCACCATGAAAAAAACAAAAAAAGCTCCATTGTGCCGATGCAGAGCTGCACACAGCTCATAACCCACACTTCAGACTTTGTTGGTGCGAATGAAGCTATGCTTCACACACTTAATTCAGCCTGCGCTCCTTCAGAGCGCTGCTGCAGGAGCTCGTCGCTGTAACATTATAAAGTAGAAATAAATGAGTGCAATGGTGCAGATCCCCGCTAAGCTGCAGGTCTGTGTGTCATCAGGCCTGCGGCACAACCACCGAACGCAACACGCTGCTGACCATCTCCACGGCCTCCAGACACAAACCACGCTCTTATGATGCAAGCTGGCAGCTGTGTGTGTGTGTGTGTGTGTGTGTGTGTGTGTGTGTGTGTGTGTGTGTGTGTGTGTGTGTGTGTGTAAACACTGGGTGTCGTAGCTTCGGGGTTGAATTTTCGGAACAGTGCAGAAGGCAGTGCGATGACTAACCGTGTGTTCAGCGGGGTAAACACTTCAGATGACACCTTCCTGTTTTTCATAAACAAAATAGAATTTAATTAATTTCCAAATGCTGTAAATTCATGTTAGAAAACAAAAAACACACAGACAGACTTGTTTTCCTTTTATTGATTGTGACACAACAACTAATAAATGAGCGGTCCTTAAACTCGCCAGCAGACCTGATGTCCGCCTGACGCCGCCTGTGAGCTCAAAGGGCGACATGGTTGGATTTTAACAGAAAAAGCAACAAAAAGAGGCAAAACCACATCTTAACTCCTCGCAAATACAGCACATAAAGATACAGAAAGACACAAATTTAAGTAAAGTTAAGCAAATACGTTTAAGGTCTCTTATGATTAATACACGAACATGTTTGTGTAACTATATCTACACATTAAATGTTTGCAACTGGAGGCAAATCATGACTGAAACTAAAGGAAAACACTCAAAAATGTCACATATTTGTGTAACTTCATATTTTTTAAAGCTGCTTTAACCTTTAAAAGTGTCCAGAATTTATTCATATAAATGTCACATACATTGAAAATGTTAGAAAACGTTGCCTTTTTTCCACACGTGGTGGATTTTAAATAAGTGACATTTGTTTTATTCTCCTCTGGAACAGCTTGATCATTATTCTATATATATTTTATATTTCCTGCTCACTCTTGGATATAAAAAGCTCCTTCTTGTCGCTGTATTGTTGAGCGAATGCACTGAAATACGTTCACTGCTGCCTTCACTTACCTGCTGTGAAGGAAGCAGGAAACATTTTTATTTTCGACTCTTTTCCTGGAAACACACACCCGTTTTTGTCACCCTGTACTGATTTACATGAATTTACCAGACAATTAACCACAGCCTTCACTCTGAACAGTGAACCTCTGTGGACAGAGCAAAGCGTCTCCCTGAGCAGAAGCTAAGAAGCAGCTTTCATGGAAAGACAA
Organism: Chaetodon trifascialis; assembly: GCF_039877785.1. NCBI lineage: Eukaryota > Metazoa > Chordata > Actinopteri > Chaetodontiformes > Chaetodontidae > Chaetodon > Chaetodon trifascialis. The sequence goes on along the minus strand of NC_092063.1, from coordinate 2,570,363 downwards.
TGAGGAGGTTTGTGCTGCAGAGGTGGACACACAGCGTGTTCAGTCAAACACAGGAACTACAGAATCTGTCAGATTTTCAAAATAAAACACCCCAATCGAACATCAACAGAAAACAGAAGAGAAACCACTGAAGTATGAAGCCTTCGTAGCCAAGTGGACAAACCTCAGCAGGCAAAACGCTCCTGAAACACAACTGATGGGGATTGTTTGTGCTGTTTTTCTTTTTTGGGGGGGTTAACTAATCTTAAAACAACACTAATACACTTAAACCACGTCCTAACCCCTGAACAGCTGTTTAAAAGTGACGACGAGACAACATGTCCTCACTCTGCAGAGACGTTTGACTCCCAACATCTGGGACTAGAGGTGGTCCTCACACAGATGGGATCTCACACACACACACACACACACACACACACACACACACACACACACACGCACGCACACACACACACACACACACACACACACACACACACACACACACACACACACACAGATAATGTATGACTGTTGATCTTCTTTCTCCAAACATCATCATTTCAAACTTTCTCCTCCTCTTTGTCCTCCTCTGTCACTGCTCTTCATCCGTCGTGTCCATTAGCTGAAGCCGTCACGTAAACATGGCGTACCGTCCCCTCTGAGGCCGCCTCTGTGTGTCATCCGTCTCCATCCCGTCCTTTTATCCCCCTCGTCCACCACGTCTCAGGAGCTACACCCTAATCCCACAACCCGGCCCTCCTGCCTTTTCTCCCAAATATCCATTAATCCAACCCTCTGCTCTAAACAGCCCATCAGCCCCTCAACTCAGCTCCAGGTATTTTTCCAAACAACCTCTTCAACCTCTTTCATCATCTGTTCCTGCAGCTCCTCCTCCTCCTCCTCCTCCTCTTCTTATCTACTCCGTCTAATGGCACCCGTTCTGAGGATGGATATTATTGGATATAGTGCTCAGTTTATTCCCTGTTATTGTCATTCCTCCTCCTCTCAGAAAGGTCCATTAAATGCACCCAAACGTCTCAGTCAGCCCACTCTTTCCTCCTCTTCCTCTAGTTTTAAATTTAACATGATATCAGGGTTAAAGTTGGAACGAAGGACGGTCAGATGGACGATCATTGACGTAAAATCTGTTGTCCAGAGCATGAATCCTCATGTTTTTGGTGATCTTCTAACCTTTCCTCCGCCACCACCTTCAGGCCAATTTTCACCTCTAATCTGTCATCATTAGACTCAAATGGTGCTTGTGATTGGTTGGCAACCCAAAGTCGTTCTTGTTAAAGATGAACAAAGTGAACAGGTGCTGCAAACAGCAAGATAAAGTGCTGTTTATTAAGGCTGAGTAGAGCAACACGTTTCCTTTTCATCAGGCTAACGAAGAGGAACGAAGGCTCAAAACGTGAAGAATTCATTCAGAGTGTAAAACAGGCCTGACTTCAGGCAGCCAGCAGCGATCAACACAAAGGTGCAATAAAAGAGGCCACAGCACTATGAACGAGTGCTGGAGGGCAATCTCAAAGAGTGCTTTTATTGGGGGAATATAAATGTGTTAATCAACAGGTAAAAAGGGACTGGATGGAGGAAAATGGCCATGAGCGTCAAACAGAGGGAGGGAAAATCAAACGTTTCTGGTGTTGCAGCCTTTTTGCTTTCATTTATGAGGGCGTAATTTTATTAATCCCATCAGACAGAAAGAGCACTTTGCCTTTCCAATTAACATTTCTATACGAGGTCTGAAGATTTGATTAATGTGAAAAAGGCTTTCCTCCGGATGATCTCGCTGTACACATGTGGAAAGCAGCTCGTACAGTCAGTTTTAGAGCGGTGGAACCAGGAACGTTCAGCTTTCTGTTCACACTTCACTCTTTCACTCTGCAGCAGGTCTGACAGCTATAAAACGCCCTGAAGTATCAGGTAACAAAACATTTTAGCTTTCTGAAACAACAAACTCCATTTTCTTCCTCCCTCCTGCTGCTGCTTCTCCTCTTCATCTGGAGATTTTCTGTCGTCTCATCCATGAAATCACAGCTCTCACTGAAGCATTAAAATGCCTTTCACTCCTTCGCCCTTCATTTTCCTCTTCTGTTTCCTACATCTACCTTCCTCCGTGTCCTGTGCACACCTGACTAAACATACAGTACAACTAAAGCCTGATTTCCAAATCGTAGACATGCTACAGACAAGCTTATGTAAGTGACATTTACTCCACTGTGAAAGTTTAATCTAATGACATCTAATATGCAAACTTCTTCTCCTCGTACCTTTATCTCCTCCAGCTCCCTGATGGATTTCACAGTTAAGTTGAATGTCACATCAGCCCCAAAGGAAAGTCCTCATTGCATTCAGGAATACTTCAGTGCCGTCTACCTTCTCTGTGAATGCTTTAACCTTCTTTAAATCATATGAACATTATGTTATTGCTGACTATTTGAAGCCTTCAGTCGCTGACTTTGACTAATTTTTGGGACAATTAATTAGCAGCTGGACAGAAACTGACCATCAGAAGTGGAGAAGTATTAACGAATTCAAAAAACAAACAACAAAACATTATGAATATTATGAATGTGGCTGTTTCTTGTATTGAAATGGTTCAAAGTTCAGCGGCCAGGGTGTCCTTGAATGCACCATTCTCAAAACAATAAGTGCTTCAGGTAAAACATTGACTACACCGGTCAAATGAACATTTGCATATCGCCTCACCTTTCTGGGGGAACAGTCCTGGTTTTTCCACAAATCATCACATGACTGAAAGTCTGGACGGTCATGTGAAAACAGCTGAAAGAGTAACTTCACCTGCTGAGGAAGGCTTCTTTTCTTTAGTCAGTGAAAAAAAAAAGTTAAATCTTTCATCATTTCAAGAAACTTTCAAATCTCTGCAGGTGCTTTTCACAGCTGAAATGAATCAAAACCAACTGCGACACTGAAGGTGGAGAATTCATTTGAGAACTTAAAGCAGCGCGGGTGCTTCTTTTGGCGTCATCTCGTGAGGAAAAGGAAACGTCTTTCCAGAAGTCATCAAACTTAACTTGTGCCCGACGTTCTCCGTTCCTGCCCGTTGAAGTCTCCAAAGCTCTCCTGAGTAGAGGAGGACCCAGCGTTTTCCTCTTCAAAGTTTCCTTCCCTGCATATTTAATTCATGAGAGTGTTTGCTCAAACAAACTCCTCGCGCTCGTGTCTGAGTGTGTGCAGAGCTTGATAAGACTTTGGATTAGACCACCAGACTTTATATATCGATCGGTCCTCTCTCCACCTTTTATTTATTACCTCCAGCTCTTCTTTGGGATTCAGTGGACGGAGCCTGGAGACGACCTCAGCCTGCTCAAGCAGCAGCCGTCAGATGCGATCAGGTAAACGCAGACAATGCCGCAGTAACTTTAAAGCTGCCTCACTGATGGAGAGCTTTGCTTAATTTAGATTCTGGTGCTTAGGCGTGGATGACCGCGACATCTCGTCTGCATGCAAAGACAGAGAATTTGAATTTTAAAGATCAATACAACTCTGTGTTTTACCGCAACCACCCTCACAAAACAGCTGAGATCTGCAGTTCTCAACTACAGGACCATGAACTGGTACCAGGTGGCTAAACATTTGCTACCCAACAGCCAGGAAGTTCTATGTTTCTGTAAACAAGTGGAATGATAACTATAATTTTGGGATGTTTATGCTCTAATTATCTTGAACTTGATGCAGCCACAGCAATGAAGTTTAGTTAGTTTATCATTTGTATGCGTATCTGTGCAGGACTCAGGACTTATGCACCCAGACCACGTCCTTAGAGCTGTCACGTGGTCCAAGAAGTTCATGTTTCTTGACCAGAAAACCTTTGCCACTCGAAAAGAATTACACATCTAAGAAGGGTCTTCAGTCCGTCGAGAAGTTTAGCTTTGGTTGATGAGTGATCTCTTACGTTTGCATCTCCGCCTACACTCTGCTGTAGCATAGTTTTTCATTTGGTTTTCAGCCTCTCTCAGTCAACAGAATGCCTCATGACGGCACACACTCCGTCCAGCAGCGTCCTCCTTCTCGGTCACACTTGGCCAGGCCCAAACACAGCCCTCCACTGTTGGCCAGTCAGCTGCTCCACTCGAGCAGTTGGCTGCCGAGCTGCTTCGATCAAAGGCCGGTGAAGAGGAGCTGCTGGTGGAGGAGGAGGAGGAGGTGTTGTACAATCCATTCTCCACACTCAACATTCCCCAGCTGGTCCTGTGAAGCCTGTTCCTGGGGGATTTGTCTGGGCAGGACTTTGACTCAGAGCCTGATCGTGACTCCTTCAGATGGACTGCTGTGACATGTAGACATTTGTGATGTCTCCTGTGTTACTCCTCTGACCTTTTCTTAGAGCCACCATCAAGCTAACGTTTACACCACAGCCATCAAGACTGAATGAGCAGATTGAACCTTTTCCATTTTGGATAAGCTTTCCTCTGATGGACAGATTGCCATGAAATTTGCTTGACTTCATTAGTACATCCATGAAACACAGACTTTTGCATTGATTGTGATAATTTCTGTGTTTTTGCCACTTCAGGACATTTTTCTAAGAAAGTATTAATTTTTATCCATCTTCATTTTGGGGTGTGATGTGCAGGTAATGCATAGCTTGACGACAGTAGATAAATTAGTGCTACAGAAAATGATCAAATGCAGTTTTTCCTGTAATTTCTGTTTGCTTTCACTATTAAAATTATTCGTTGCAGCCCAGTGATGAGGAAACTGTGTGACTGTATTGGGCTGAAAGTGAGACCACTGAGGGACTACTTTCAGAAAAGGTTCACAGACTTGGAGAATATAGGCCAAGGAGCACTGACGCTGCCCTGCAGGCTTGAGTTGCAGTCAGAGGGGCGAATAACCGATGTGCAAGGCGAATCTTGGAAGTGCATAATGTGTTGTTGTTTTAAAACATGCTTTTGTCATGAATGGGATCACTTTGGATCGACACTGTAAATGAACCGTGAAGCTGTTGGCAGCAGAGGGCAGTAATACTGCACTGACAGATGCTAACAGAAGAAGAAGAAGAAGAAGGCAGACTCTGTCATTGGTCTTCCAAACATGCGTTGTTTCTCGCCGACACATTGGATTCAATGAGGTGACCACCTGTGAGAGACGTTCAATAAAACAACAGTCATTAAGCAGCTACTTCGCCCACTACAACGAAACAGAAGAAAAGACTTTTCTCGGATAGCTTCACGCTAACGACGACACATCTGGCAGATGTTCGTACAGGCTGGAGGAATTCCAATCATCCATCATCATAAACACAAATGCTAACAAACAAGTGAAACAACTGAGAAGTCCAGTCGTCCATTTGCTAGATTTTGCGCAGCATTTCATTAGGCCGGAGACACTCGTCCTCTGTGTTTCTATGCTGAGGATCTGCTTTGTTGAAACAGCTGGCAGCGAACGTCGAAGGTGCCACACAGGTCAGTGAGGGGTTAAGAGCTGCAGTCAGCTGAATTTTGGGGGCTGCTGTTGACGGATCACAAAAACCGCTTCACAAGTTGACAGAGACTCCGCTGAGAGAATTAAAGCACGTGAAGCAAACAGAAAACATTTGGCAGCGTCCTCTGAGTGTGACTTGATCCAAATAGCAAATACAAGCAATCCAGACTGTTCCTCCACCATCAACACGGTGCTTAAACTGTGTCTGTCTGCGAGCAGTGCAGCGTGCGAGGGGACATTCTCACGTCTCAACATGATAAAAAGCAAGTCCAGACCTCGTCTGTCCCACGCTCGTCTCTCGGCCCTGACGCACCTTCACCTGCCAGACGACCGCAGAGACGTTGGACCCAAAGCCAGCTGATGAGCTGTGGATGGAGACAGATAAGCTGAGGCTCCACAGGGACTGAGAGGTGCATCTTCATCATCTACCATGCAAGAAGCCGAAGAGGAGGATGGTGAGGAGGACACAGAGGAGAAAAAAAAGTAATTTGCGCCACTGGATATAATGACCAATGTGGCCTTTCTGGGACGTCAGGATTTTTTTTTTTTTCCCCAGAACTGATTCCCTCATACTGCCGTTAAAGAAAAGCATGCGTTGGAAATCATGCTGCCGGAGCAGCAACGGACATGTGTCACTGTTTGTGACAAACAGCAGATCTGTGTGGCTCTGCTCTTGACTGAGTGAGCTGCAACCAGCAAAAAATAGCTCACAGCAAATCTCTCCTGGACAAATGAAGGCAGGAGCTGTCTGTGTATTCGTATTCTCGCTGCAGACCAGAGAGCGCTTTATGGCTCAATCACAAAACTCCTGCTCATTTCCACTGTGGATGCTGCACTCTTAATGGACGACAGGCGCATTTTGGGGAATATCATCTGCCGGCTGTGTAACTTTGCAGAGGATGAAGCCTCGGTATGAGGTCATTACAAGATTCTGTGGCCATTAGATTTGATGGAGTCCTAAATGGTACGACTTAATGGAAAACAGTGGAGGATATATGGATGCATCTGTCTGCATCCTCCTCCAACAGCAAAGCATCACGTCAGGTTTAGAATAATGTTTCCAGCACACACAACTTTAAGAGAAATGATTTATGCTGATTTTCTTCTGTTTTCAGGTGTCTTTCCTTCACTCTCATCACCTGACTCAACATGATATCGATTAGATATTGATTAAACATTCCAAGCACATCGGAGCCGGGAGGAAAAAAAAACTTGCTTACTGCAACAAAAACTAAAGACAAAAGAAAATGAAGGCATTTTTATGATTTATCTGTCGCATACTCTGATTAAAATGCAACATTGTATACTAGATTTTGATACTCTGCCTTAATGATATCTGGATTAAAGGGGCAATCCACAAATTTTACACAATAAGCTTATTAACTCATCATGCTGCACAAGTGCTGAAGGTCACATTAAATCATGGGATGAACTCAACTAATTAGAAAGAAATGTTGATGATACAAGGCTTATATGTTATCTCATGGGATTTATGATAAAAATCCTGCCTGACAAAAGTGGGCATTTACTACACAGAGAGAATGAGCATGTTGCATTGTGGGAAATGTAGGCTGCAGTGGTTTTTAGAGCATCATATTGGTTTTGAGTTTTTGTCCCCGGTGAATCCACATCCGGTCCTTTGGAGGGTCTCAGCGGGAACTGATCCCAGCTGACGTTGTGCGACAGGCGTGTCCAGCCTGGACAGGTGGCCCGCTGTTGGTTTTTGCTTGTTTCTCCCCTGAGAAGTTAGTAATGTTTCAGTAAATGTTTGCAAACTGACGCTGCTGGAGCTGGTACGGCTCTGAGCACTGATGCAATATGTTTTGAAAAGAAGGACATAATCCCAGCAGCCACAATGCTCACACTCAAGTATTGTCTTTCAGAGTTTCTTTTGAAATTATACATGACTTTCAACCCGAGAGTTAACACACAACAGGATCAAATTAAATCAGACTAATATTAAGCAAGAGGAAGAACTATTAGTGTTTGAAATGTACCAACTCAGAGCCATTTATTCTATCTAAATCTTAACAGTGGAACCGAAGATGTTCAGTAATTCAGCTTGAGGTAAATCCATGTGAGCGTGTCCAGCTGGATGCTGCTCAAACCCGAATAAGCAGTGTTCAGAAACACGACTGCGGCAAATGTCAGTGAACAAACTGACCAAACGAAAGAGCAGAAAGAGCAGCGCGTGTCCTGAAATGCAGCTAAAGACGGCTCAGGTGGTGCTGAGGTGGACAAATACAAAATTCTCCAAATGCACAAATGCTCGATGTGCAGCTCAAAGAGATGTTGAGTGTGTGCATGGTATCGAGGTCTGTCTTGTGGTGGTACGAGGAAGGAACAGGAGGCACCCCCAGGGCAGCCAGAGAGGAGAGGAAGGCCAGCCTTAGGGGTCCTGGGGGGCCAGAACATCCAGGGATCTGCACCTCCCACGAGAAATCAGAATTATTATTGTTATTATCACATGTTTTCTTTTTTGGTTGTGATTTATTGTGATCATTACTGTTGTTGGATATTTTCTTTGCTATTCAACTCTCACTCAAACTGACTGGTTTGTTTGTTTTTTGAATGATCTCCTTTGCTGCTGTAACACACTTCTGGAAAAGGTTAGTTTCTTCTGATTCAGCAGCTGTTGCATTTCCAAATGCAAAGCTTAATTTTAGAAAAGATTGTAAATGTTTTTCAAAGACTGACTTACAGACATGAATCATCATGACACTGTGTCAATAGAGTCAGCCAAGTCTGCACTGGATTTTTTAGAAATTCGTACATTCGAACAATGATTTTGCTCCTGAAAGGAGTCCTCAGATCCCTCAATGGTGTCCTCGCTCTGTTTCTTCTCTCTTCAGATTCGGCTGTTTGACCCTGGTCACTGCTGCTGCCGGCCGCTGCAGGTGCAGCGCAGGCCGTGGTGCCATTTGTACAAATGGAAATTCAAATTCTGCAAACTTTGTCACGTCCACACACCTGGCAAATCACTCCACGAATGGGGGGCTTGTTGGATTGGCAGTTTTGATAAGTTTAACACCTGTTGGATGCAACACAATATAATTATACTATAATTATTATAATTATACTGATAGTAACAATCAAAGTTTGCTAATTGCTCTGCTGCTCTTGGCTGCTGCGTTAATAGAACACATTTCCCTCGACAAATCTTGGTGAATAAAAGTTTTATTACAGCAACGCAGACAAACAGTGACACCGGCTGCAGTGAAGCAAGCAAACCATGAGCTGTCAAACTGTCTGTCCTCTCCATCTGTCTGTCTCTCTGCCTCCTTCCATGTTGTCTTTCATCATCTCTTCTCCCCTCTGCTACTAATTATTGTTAATTAGTCATAGCTGCTTCTATTTTTGGACCTGCTAATTGCATGGTCTCTAATGGATTACTCATAAATATGAGTACATGTTTATTTATGAGTGCTGCTGTGCAGCAGTCAGGTTGTTTGCATGGACACAGATGTGTCTTTGCATCAGCTGTATCTATGCAAATATCTGTTTATGAGTCCTGTTTCAGTGTAAAGCTCTGTCTGCGTGATGGGATGATGATGAGTATGTTTATATGTGTGGGGTTAGATGAATGAGTGACCCCCCTCCTCCGCTGCCTGGAAATGATTTCAGCGTAATTGTATTGCTGTAATTGCCTCGTGGCATCAACTTGGCTTTCCCATTACGGTTTTCAAACCGAGTCATGTGACGACGCTGCAGAGTTACACACACAACCTTCCTGTGTTTTCCCCGTGGAGGCCGACATGCACAGGGGCGGCAAAGGAAATATAAAAACCTCCCCTGCTGAGATAAAACAATGGTTACTGTGGTGCAAACAGGCCAGCTTCATCACCGTCCAGTCATAAAGACACAGTAGTGAAGCTTTTTTTGATGCCACATGCGCCATGCTGTCACACCGTGGCCGTGAAAAGACTCAACCTCCTGCTGCCGTGATGCTATGATGAGCACGCAAAGAAGTCTGATCTTATAAATTACGGTGGAGAACGAAGAGTTGCTGCTGTGAAGAGCCCTGCTGACTGTCTGCAGCACAAACGTGAGTCACATTTGGTGAGAGAAGCTCTGAATCACCTGGTTGTGTACTTGACTCAAAGTACAAACCATGACGACTTATTATTTTTCCAGCCTCCTTTATTGAATCCTGGTTAGCTGGTTTAAAGTCTTGTGTTTGAGTGTTTGTGCGTCTGCACTTGGACAGCAGTTCCATGATGCTTTGCTCCAGGCTATTGCAGCAAGTTGCAATCTTACAGCACCTACACACAGTTACATTTGAGTTGTTGTGGTCTGGTGATGCTCAGTGGCCATCAGCTGTGCTGCGCAACACTGTTTCACCACTGCCCTTAAACTGTAAGGTAAATGAATTAGCACTTTGTAGTTTGATGAGTGTGTTCATTATTTGTGATCAATGACTGAGCTGTGTGGTCAGATTGAAATGATAATGCTAAGATACGCCTTCTCCTTATATTATTTTGCATTAGGGATGAAACGATGTAAGGAATTTCATGACATCATGATAGAAACATGGCTCGATGCCGTCATGGGACTGTGATGCTATCTACCGTGACGCTACACAGTTATTTACAGACTCTTTGTGCTGCTAGAAATAAACCCAATGAGAAACTGAAGGAGGAACGTGCCAATAATAAAAAAAGAGATCGAAGATGCTCCATTGACTTTTACAGCTGATGTGCTGTGGCAGCATTTTGGTTTTTCCATTTCAAGAGCTGATGATGGCGAAAAGGAAACTGACTTACGCTGAACAGACGACGGTCAACGACATTACGGGGAGCACATCAAACATGAGAAGCCTTAGCTCAAATCAACAAAACGACATGTTGTGAGAAAGAGCTTTAATCAGGCCAAAGAAACCTGAAAGAAGCATTCTTCATGCACACATGTGCAACCTGACACAGTAGGTCAAAGGTCAGCGCTGTTGCTGTGATCCATGCAGCTTGAATACAAATCACCACAGATCAATATGGCAACGTTCCCTCACACTCATCAGTCAGAGCTTTGCAAGGTCAAAGGGCAACATGTTACTATGGAAATGTTTCTCCTTCCATCATATCAGCAGAAGAATGAAAGACATTCATGAGTGCGATCGTCACATCGGCCCCACGGGGAGAGCTTCACTGTGTGTGAGGAATCACCTAATTTAGTCTACACTTTGAATGCTACATATCATTTTCTTTTCTATCTATATTGGATCTAACGGCCTCTTAGCTTATTGTTTTGGTTTCATGGCACATTTCCCGAATGGTCCAGTCTCTGCTCTCAGCAGCAGCAGCAGCAGCAGGCAGCTGTTCTCTGCAGATAAGCTCTGATAAACCCACTGCGCTACCTGCCCAGCACCACATCACAGGCGGACAAAGTTAGCAGCTAAAGCAGCATTTAGCAGCCTCAACAGCTGGTGGTGACCAAAACAGAGCTGAAAGGAGAAGCCAACACAGCCACCACTTCAATGGGACGATGAAAGAGCAGATAGCTTTGTGTCTACTGGATGTGCAAGGAGGCAACTGTTTGCTAACACTTCACAGTGTGAAAAGGGGAAGTCTGTGTGAGGATGTCAGCTTGTTTTCTGCTCACAAGTGGCCAGCTTTTAGAGTGTCCACTGACAGATTGGTAGCTTTGGGAGAGAGCAGTCTTATCACTTACAGATTAGCATGCTCAGTTTGGCAGCTACTGTCTCTTACATGAAAACCTTTTTAAAAGATCTGAGGGGTCATCCAGCCTCGCTCTGACCTGGGTGAACAGCCATGTGTATTGAATGACAACAGTGGACTGGAGTGTGTGATTAAGCTCCACGAATGTGATCCGAAAGCCCGTCAAATACAGCCTCCACATCTTCTTCTGTTCTGCTTCGTCGCAGCTTCATCGCTCACTTTTCAAACATTGCTGCTGCAGGTGGTTCTGCTGCTCTTTAACATCAGATCTCTTCATTATCTCCTCATCAAACCTCATCAAAAGTATCGTCACAACATAAAATGAATCTTCCAACGGTAATTTGTAAGGGTTTGGAAATCACTGACAGATCACAAAACTCTTCTCCAGAGCATTGACAAAAGATGTATTTTGCTGTTTAATTTGGAGGACTCATTATGAAAACGTGCTTCAGGCTACAAAGAGGAAATGGTCTGCACTTCTAAAACTGGCTCAGAGGCTTTTGTTAACATGCCCCCCCAACGTGCTGGACATCAGCAGCTTGAGGATGTTTGGGTGAAAAGCTGCAGGGCGAGTTAAAATAGTGTGTATGGTCTATTTTCAGAAGAGTAACAGTATTAATAAAGCATAAGCTCAAAGCAGGCACTCTGGATAAAAGCATCTTCTGCATGGACAGGTGCAGGTAAATGAAAAGTAAAATGGGATGTAAAATGGGACAAATGGAAGAGGAGACAAAGGCTCTTAAAGGGGGAGAAGAATCAGGTAAAATGGAAGAAGAAGAAGAAGAAGAAGAAGAAGAAGAAGAAGAAGAAGAAGAAGAAGAAGAAGAAAGTAGACACAAGGAGTTTGGGAGAGTTGTGTGGATTTGGGAATTGGGGCAGCGTGAAGGTTCAGAAGAAAGTTGTTAAAGTTAAAAAGGGCAAAACTAAGCTGTTATGTAACGAAAGGGGAGGAGGGGAGACAGACGAAGAGATAGATGGGTGAGGATGATGACAGGAGGGAGGCGGATGAATGGCTGCAAAGACTTTTCCTTGTAAAGTAAGAAGAAGAAGAAGAAGAAGAAGAAGTCCTCGTCCTCACCCTGTGTTTACTTGTAATCAAAGTTCATTGAACTCAGTTCAACTGATGATGAGGGACAGACAGAGACGAAGGGCAGAAGGACAAAAGAGAGAAAATACTTTTAGACATTGTTTCTACCAATCACATGTACAATCCGTCTTTAGCCCAGAGGATGTGGCGTCCATGATTTCCAAAATGAACCACAGACAGTTGTCCACTTTGCCTCAGTCCATCCTAAATAAGCTCGGGACCAGAGAAGGTGACGGTGTTTCTGGATCGGGTTACGGTTTCCTCTTTGCATGGTAGAATTTCAGCTTTGTTTGTGGATGCAGCGATGAGCTGCGGTCACAGACGATGGTTGTTGAAAGCTCATGCAGTGACGTCCACCACAGAATCGTGTCTGTTTTCGGTGCAGATCGTCTGAGGCCTGAAGATCACGGCCAGACTATGCTGGCTTTGGGCCTTGTCCCTTGTGTTCAGACTCTCTGAATCTTTTAATGATATTATGTCCTGTAAACAATTAAATCTGCTATTTCTTTGCAGTTTGAGGAAGATGATTCTTAAACTGTTTGCCAGCACAGTGCCGTCTGTACTTCAGACAGACTCATCCTCTCTGGAATCGTCTTTTTACACCTAATGTTTCTCACCTGTTGCCAGTTAACCTAGTTAACTCTGAGACGTTCCAACAGCTGTTTTCTTTCAGCATTTCCCAACCTTTTTGGAAACGGGGTTGTGGAACAAAAGGGATCCTTCTGACGGGTCAAATTGTTTGTTTCCTCACTGCTGTTGCCAAGTGCTTGTTCTCAGGGGGCTTGTTGAGTCTCTGCCCAGTGAAGAATGTGGTCTAAACCTGCTTTCTATGAAAAGTGTCATGAGATAACGTGTGTTGTGATTTTGTGCTGCATAAATACAATTGAAAAACTGAAGTGAACTGAAGGTCAGGGCTGCGTGCAGGACGCACCATGACACGCTGTCTGTGTATCCAAAGGCAGGTAAAGCTGTTTCTCTCTGCCTTGGAGCTCAATGGTTGTCCAAAACTGTTAAAAACAACCGATGAGCTGCATCATTTCACTGGCTGACAGGTTTCTTTTTTACACTGAGCATGGCTGCTGTAGTTTACGCTAAGTCCATCTAAAATACATGGCCCTGCTGCTCCATTGTAAATACTCGCTAGATCATCAAATTCACAGCCAAAACCAGTTTCCAGTAGGAGCTTTGCTTATTGTTTGAGTAACATTTGCTAAAAGCTTGAATATCCAGCTGTTTCAGGAGATATTTGGCCTTATTTTAATCTGAAAATATATCCTTGCGACCTTTTTTCAAAGGTCGGGGAAAAAGGGCTCAAGGCTGCAGCTGCAGAAAGTACTGAGAGACACAACACATGGCTGGCTTTGGTCTTCTCATGGGCTTTGTTGAACACACCAAAAATACACTGCAGCATACTGTCAACCTTATCCTTTAAGGTGTTGGACTGTACTGGACTGCAGAACAGTCCTCTGGATTAGATTGGATTAGGCAGTTGAACCTTCTTTGCTAGAGGTTTTGAATCATCAGGATACTTTGGAATCAAACCCACAACCTTAGAGAGTCAGTCCAGTGTGAGCATACTTAGCAGAGCAATGTTTCAAAGCCTGACAAGCAGCTGGAGTTAAAAACATAAATGTCTTTAGAGTAGTGTTGGAGGAAGGGTCATGGGCTCATTAAAATCAATCTATATAACCATATTTTTTTCTTGTGATGGTGCCAGAGGAAAGCTCATTAAATATTGGATTCAAAAGGGTTCATCCCCTGGCAGCATGAGAGCACTCACAGTGAGTTATTTCATGGAAATATGCACATTTCAGTTTGATATTCACAAAGAACAAATGGGACAAATGGGAATTGTGTCCTGATGGTGGTGCTGGAGGAAAGATCAGGGGCTCAATGGGACCATCCTATGGGCAGCATGAGTATCCAAAGTAAATGTCATGGAAATCTTAGCAATCGTGGTCAGGCTATTGAGGCTATAGAGGATTAAGAAGAATTTGACCTGAAAGTGGCGACAGGGGTCATGATCATCACTGGCTTTGTCCTCTGGGAACCATGAATATCCACAGTAAACTTTGCGTTGATCTGCTGAGTGTTTGTGGAAGTATTGTGCTCTGGACCAAAGTGATTCACGGCTCAATAAAGGGACTGATTTGACAGTTGCCATGTCTGAGACTCTCATCACAGCAGCTGACAGCAGAAGCCGCTGGTCAACCAATACAGTACAGGATGCAACCAAAGCTGAAAACAGATGACCTTCAGTGCTGAAAGGGCAATGTTGGGAAATTGCTTTAACCTTTTTCCTCTCACAATTACTTTGAAATCCATTACCAGGAACTCTGAAAAACTATTTGGAAAGGTCAAATTGTTGTTTATGAAAAACTCTCAGTTGATTATTTTCCCCCAGAGAAACATGTGCATCGTTACACTCAAACACAATGAAGAATTCACAGCAGTGGTGTTGTGGTGTCTTGGTAGGTGGGTATGCTGCAGCATCTAACCTATAATGGAGTATTTCTATATTGCAGCATTGAAAGTATTGAAAACTGTCTCATCAAATCCTTCTGGAGATGCTTCCTCCTCTGACTGTTGCCACTGTCATTGTTGTGAGAAGGTTTTTCTTGTTGGAAATTGTAATAAGCTGCCTTGTTGCTGCCACTTCATCCGTGGTTTTGTAAGATCAAGTGTGCTGCAGAGGCCCCAAACATTTCCATCAGCAGAAACATGCCGCAGCTTCAGAAATGATGCAAATTCAAAAATACATACGGATGCAACTACAGCAACGTGCTGCAAATGAAAAAAATGTGCTGCAGGAAACCAAAACAAATACATTAAAAACAACCATGCTGCAAACACAGAAACGATGCAAAGTCTAAGAACAAATGCAAGAGGAAAGAGCTGCATTTCCAGACAACACCATAGAAAGTGCTCCAGGCCTCTAGGGGGAGCTCTGAGTGGAACAGCTTGATTTTGACCGTGGAGAGACCAGACGAGAGACTGTTTTTGATGCAGCAAGAAAACTTGACTAAGGCCGAATGTAAAACAGAATACGTACCTTTTTATGTCTCGTCACCTCTTTGCTCCATGTTTCTACCTGCATCAAAGACAGGCCTGTATTCGAAGCACAATGCCCAGATGATGATTCAAGACCCCTGAGGATGAAAGTCTAACTGTCCAATCCAGTGCTGGTTGGTCTGTCTCACTGCTGACAGGTCAAAAGCATGACGCAGGCTGGCACCGAGAGGCCTGAAACCAGTGGTGTTTGGACGTATCCCATCAGGCTTACATTCGGTCTCCACAGTTCCAGAATATATTGCCAATAAACTTCATCCCCTGGGTGAAGCATGCTGCTGTCAGCCATGTTTTCAGGGCAAAGAGTCCATTCAGTTCCTTTCTCCACGGTTGGAATGCAGCCTGGAAAGGAACCAAATCCTTCAGCAGACTCCTCTCCTGATATTGCTGACATCGGCGTCAGCCGCCTTTATTGACGACAAATAATGCTGAGTTCTGTGTCAATCCACTTTCAATGTTGGACCAACAATATTTCAGAGCACAAAACAACTGCTAAACACAATGTTGCCATGGTTTTGTGTGTGCAGTGTGGAAGAGAAAGCCGGCTGCATCGAACTGTTGATATTAAATCAAAACATGCCGACAGCACTGTAGACAGACTGAAGGGATATGCCTGCTGAAGACTCTGCTTCTGTGATTAAGATTGATGTCTGATGTGTTTCTGTGATGTAGTCTGTCACTGTCTATACATATAAATAGGTTTGACTGATTTGGATCCTCCTCCTCCTCCTCCTCCTCCTACAGTTAGCTGTTCATCCTTTGTAGTTGTCAGTCCAAACTGACAGATGAGACCACTCTGCCACACTTTCCTACAAAATATGCTCACATTGAAAATGTATTCAGAAAACTTGATGGAATGAAGGTAAAAGACTATTTGTGGAGTCCATCATTGTTAATAAGCTGCTTCAGTTTGGGGTTCTGCCTCTGAAAAGGCCAAGTTAGCAAGATAACTGGCTAAGTTTGGGTTTGTGGCTAACTAAAGTGTCCAGTCAAGCCTTCTGTACAACAGGCCTTTATCTCAGTTGTTTTGTAAGATTTCTTTATTGTTCAGTTTGATTATACACAAATAAAAAATTTTCTTGTAAAAGTAGGTGTTTTATTAACTTAGGAGCGTCCGTTTGTTTCTGTAATAGGCAAAACTGTAAATAAGGATTGCTTTTTCCACAATTTGGTCACAGTTATATGTAAATATTGAGTGCACAGATTTTGAACCCTGCAGTGGGATTGATGCCAGATTTGCTGACTGATCCCATTTACACTGAAACAATAAAACAGTGAGTCGTACATGGCCATCATTTATTTATTCATTTCATATGCAGAGAAAAATATACAATTTAAAGTTCAAGCTTCAGCAAAAAGTCTCTATGCATTGACAACAAGCCAGCTAGCATGGTAGCCCCGTCTGCTACCTGCAGAACAGGACGTTTATGTAGCTACAGCCAGAGTCATGTGATACAAACAGCTCTGTCATGTGACGCCAACCAATCACAACCAGTATTCAAATCAATTCAAGCTGTCACTTGACAGCATCAGTTAATATTTAAACAGTTAGAGGTACGTCACGTTTTAGCATTTAGCTGATGCTTTCACTTAATCCCAACCCCCGAAATGACAAAAGAAGTGCAGAAGCGACTTCAAGCGCTGTGATTGTGATTGCAGCCATGTTGTGTGGCTGGATTTGGTGATGGGTGACATGAGGTTTAAGAGCTGGAGCCTTGACAGCGACAACTCTCGTCAAATTAAAATTTCGTTAACTTTTGAGCCCTAAGAACTGTTTCATTTCATGACTCAGGCAGTGAGCAAAATGCAGTCCACGAGTAATACACTGATACATACCAGACATCTCCCGCACAGCAAAAAACACTAATGCGACACTGGTTTTCTCTTTTGATAGCAATAATAGTAATAACAAGAACATCACATATGTTTTTTCTTCCTATGTAGATTTGGATTTTCAACAGGTTTTCATTTGACATTCATGTGGTCTGTAAAATGTAAACGAATGAAAGGAATCTCCCTGCGCTCGAATGCACGGAGGTAACAATACTTAGCGTTATGTTGGCGAAATAGTTTTTATTTATACACCAAGAATCACAAGAGAAAGAGGTCAGAAGTGAAACGATGATCAGAATCATGTCTTATACTTTTACATAAGTGTAATATTCAAACATAATGTTTATACAGAGCTAACAGACAGTATAATTATGCTTACTCTGCATTGTCAAACAGAAGGATTTCACCATCTCAGTCGTCTTTATGTAGTTTTGTGCTACAAAAAACACCAAACAGTAATACAAAATATGGTCGCGTTTTGAATTTAACAGTGATACTTAAGCACAAAGAGCCTCACAGCTGCGTTATAGCACGTCTTCATAAAGGTGAATCATGTCGAAGCAAGTGTCTTTGATGCTCCGGCCATTTTTCCTACACAAAGTCTGCTAGGTTGTACAAAGGACGACCAGTATTCATAAAGCTATCTCAGAGCAGAACTGACAGACGTCCTCGTCAAGGATACCAGAGGTGTGACAAAAACGTAGAGCTCCAATCACGCTCCATTTAAAAACCATCCTCAAGAACTGATGGCATCATATCACCCTCACAAAGCCAGACTATACGTGGAAAACTGTGTACCATCTCTTTAAACAATTTAAACCTTCACAACGATGGAAAAGTGCTGCAAATGATAAAAAAAAGTGCTGCAGCCAAAACAAATACGTTAGAAGAAACGATGCACCTTCACCTCCAGGCCTGCCTTTGATGAGATGAGGAGTGGAGTAAAGAGGTGACGAGATGTGAAAAGGTACGTGTTTTACATTTGGCCATCGTCTTTTACAATTTTTTAAGCAACAGCAAGCAACCTCTATCCTCCACTTTTCTTCCCACATCAAAAACAAACAGTTTCTTGTCTGGTCTCTCCCAGAACAAAAAGCTGTTCAGCTCCCCCTAGAGGCCTGGAGCACTTTCTATTGTGTGGTCTGGGAAGGCAGCGTTTCTCTCTCGCATCTCTAGTTTGTGTGTTTGAAACTTTGCATTTTACTGTATTTGTTTTGGCTTTCTGAGGAGAGTTTTTTCATTTGCAGCACGTTTCCATCGTTGCATTTGTTTTGGATTTCTGTATGTGTGTTTAAACTGGCATCGTCTCTGCAGCTGCAGCACGTTTAATGGAAATGTTTGGGACTTTTTCACCAGGTTTGCCCTTATCAGCCACCGTACACAGGCCTCCAAAGCTCCCAGTTTCACTCCCAGCCTGCTGCTGCTGATTTGCAACTGAATCCACTTCAATTTTAAGAATTTGTGCATTATTTTCTATATCAGAACACCTTGAGGTGCATTATCATGCTCATGGCATGCGAGACTAAATAAAGTAAAATGGAGCTGTATTAAAGTTATCATCAGGATTTTCAAGCCGTTTTTGTGATTGAAGTGATTGTCAAAAGGACGACAACAAACTAAACTTCTTCTTATGTGACCTACATGAAGAACTATGAGATCCAGTAGAAAATCATCAACGGTAGAACACAACATCTGTAGCATCTGTGACGTTCAGGGCTGGATTTAGTGTTTCCTCAGTTACCTGACGTACATTACGAACAGTTCCTAATAATAGTACGTGTTTGCTGTTGTTGTCAGTGTAAAGGTGCGTTCACTTTACTGGAGATACTGCTGAAATCACCACATTACAAGAGGCAGCCACATCATAATGATGGACTCCCAAATGTGCAACATGAAGTCATCAGTGCTGCAGTCTGAGGACACAGCAGAGTGTGTTACTGAGTTCATACAAAGGCCAATTAGCACAGGAGACCTGTCTCATTAACATTGCCTTTATAGAAAACTAATTAGCCAAAGCAAATGTGTGAAGGATACGTGATGCTAACCAAATTAGCTTTTGCATGAACAGAACGAGGAAATGTTGTCAATTAGCGGCCCTTGCAAAAATATTGATAGTGAAGGTGTGTTTGCAGACAACAGAGACAGTGAGAGTCAACTGGCAACAGTGTCAGTCAAATGGCAACTGTCGAAAGAGCTGTTGCATTGGACATGTACAGTTTAAGAAATGTTGTGTCCTGGCTGTGGCTGAACTGTTTGATGTGTCCACACCTGCTGACACCTGCCAGCCAATCAGAAAGGACTATGCTCTGTGGCCATGGTACAATCCTCACTTTGTCTCCTTCCACGTCCATCATCTCAGTTTACATTTTAGCAGGTGTGACTTATTTTTTCCCACCACAAAGGTACTTTAAGAATCGAGGTGATTAATATTCAGAAATTTTAAGGAAGAGGAAGGAAGAAACATTTCCACCTCCCTAAAATGCCACACAGGATTAATGAAGTAGTTTAACCTTTAATTTAAGGATAAGGGCAGCTATTTCAAGAAATACAAACTCAGAATTGAACTGATCTCTGGTTTGCTGATGAGTCCTGTCCTCGGAGGCTTTATGAATACAGATCTGGACTAGTATAAACTAACAGCGAAGCACCAGTGAAACTAGAACACGTTTTATCCAGCCAGAGAGCGAGCTTCAGTAACAGACTTCACTTGATATTTAAGGCAATGTAAGTTCATAGAATTGTTCCTCTCAAACAAAAGAAGACAAAATTAGGAAAATGAACAGATTCACACGTGCTGCAAAGAGAAGGTGCAGCAAACAAATTGGTTTGTACAGATAAAACTCCACTGAAAAACATATACATATGCATACATATTGACAGCAAATCACAACCCTTTGTGACAGCAACCTGCTATCTGAAACTCATTATGGTAATCAAAAAGAAGAAATGTTTCAAAGTAAAGACATCAAACAATCGAAATTCTATGAAGAGACACAAATAGAAAATTAAAGGGGACACCAACCCTGAAACAGAATCCACATGTTAAATCCTCACTCAAACGTTATCTTCTTGTCTGCTTTGAACTCATCTTTCAATATTTTTTATATCCAAAAAAAAAGCAGTGCCAGAAAAAAATAATGTGGGAATTGTTTAGTTTGTCATCAGAATAAATAGAAACTACTACAGATACAACTGGAACGGCACAATATTTCCAGTTAAACACAGATCATATTTTGCATGAAATGATTATCAATTCACCATTTTGGTCAGTTTAAGTGTCACTCGAGGCCTCGTTCAGACTGCCAGACCAAATCTGTTTTATCCAGATCCGATCCAGATTCATTCCTGAACGCCTGTGCAGCTAAAAACCACACGAAAGGCAATTTTTCAAATTGGATCCGAGCTACGTTTTGGAAGAGGCCTGAAATGTGTCAAATCCGATCTGATCAGTTGGAAATGACAGTTGGGACAGTCGTTCTTTAAGATCTGATTTGAGAAACAAATCTGATTTGCCTGCAGTCTGAACAAAGTGTCCCAGATGTCCAAATGTTGAAATGCTGCGTCTAATGTTTTCAGTCTCCAGGAAAATACCTAATGTGGTTTCTGTTTCAGAGTTAGTTTCCACTTTAAGACACTAAGAAGAGAGAGAGAGAGCCCCTTTGTCCCTTGGAGTGGGGTCAGAGCACGGTGACCCCTTCCTCCTGCTTTGCCACTGTGGTGCTGGGAGTCAAAATGACTCATTGATAACACCCCCGCCCAACCCCGCCCGGTGTAAATATCTCAAACCTGAACCCCATCAGTTTCACCTCTGATTCCCCGACCCTGACGGCAGCTACAGACCTGGGAGAAACAGCACATCCAGATGTGTCACTTTCAAAACAGCTGTGGTTAGGTTGCCTCTGTCAAGTTCACTTTGTTATGATCCAGAATGCCTGATTAGCCTGGTTGGTGTGATGGGAAACTCAAACAAAAGCTGCAAGCACAGTTTGAATGTTTCCACAGGATTACTCAGATGGTCTTCAAGTTAAGCTACAACTGTATCACTGACTGGAAAGTATGCTAATTTCATCACTACAATGGATCCTAAAAAAGTCCTTAGATGCTCATTGCAATGCCAGATTCAGTTGTTGGTATCAAAAGAATGTTTGGAATACATAACTGTATAAGAATCAGATGAGACCAGGCCAGAGGTAGTGCTCAAAAGTGTGTGCAAGCTTTGCCAAAGACAGTGGTGATACAGAGAACTGTAATCACTGCAGGGAAATAGTTTTACAAAAGGAGGATGGAGGGATTTTTTGCAGCAGGTACAAGAATATTTTTGATGACCCCATTCATTAAAATCAGCTAATGTTATAGTAGGAAGTTCCAACATTGACCTCGGTCGTGAAAGGGTACAGAATATCTATATTTTTGTTTATCTGATCCTTTAACTAGATAAAAAATATGTAAGAAAATGCCTCATAATTTATGAGAAAGTTGTCTGATGAGCCATACTGTGTGACTCCGCTACCGTATTTGGATAATTTAGAGTATTTTTAAACACATATTGTCTCGAAATGTTCCACAAGAGACATCTGGTTCAAAGTCACAATCACAGATGTGCTGTAAATACCGTCTGGTCTGCATGTTTCCATATGATGGTTGTTTTTCAGCCTTTATTCCAATTAAGAACAAATTCATGACCACTAATAAATGAACTGTTTTCTGACAAACGATTCCTTTTAGGCATCTAGAAAGTCATCACATATGTCTCCTGTTTGAAACAGCTTATGAATACATTATTCTAGCCCAGGTAATATAAAAGATTATGGCAAACTTTTCAAGTCCTAGCTGCAAATTTGACATCTACCGTTGGATACAGGCTAATGTGCGGACCTACCACAGGCAGGCACTGTCACTCAGTTTGTGTCATAAAACACAGCCAGAAGAAGAAAAGGAATAAAGCTTCCTGATTCTCTCTTTGAGTTTTTGCTGTTCTTTCAGGTTACTTATCTCACCAGCTCCTGCCCCCCACCCCGAACTCTAAATTTCCAACACCCCACAGGTGACTGTAGAAAGTTTTCAAAAATCACAAAAACTCTGAGAAACTTGTTTTAGGACTGGATTTCTCAGACTTATTTAGTTTCAGGACACATTGAGAAATGTTGCTCCTACGAGAAATAACATTCATGTGACCCATTCTGAGTCCATAGACACAGTTTAAGAAGTATTGTTCAAGAGTAGCTTGTTGCACATTGTTCTTCTCCTCATGCCAGCTATTGTCTGCAGATATTACATCCAACTTCCTGTCTACAAACCCAAATATCACATTACGCTTTGTGTGTCCTGATGGAGGCTCAGCAGCATATAATCATTCACTACACCCATTTTTAGAGAAACCATCACAATACAGACCAGGCATTGAGATCAAGGGATGTTTTGTCCACCGCTTCCCACTCATGACCAAAGTATGAAATATCACCTGTTATACGAAGACATAATAAACTGTCGTGAAAGTGTTTATTCTCCATTTCACACTTCGAGAAAGCTTTACTCTTCCTTGGCAAGTCTTCAGTCCATGTCTTTCTCCAAACAGCCACGATCCTCCCAATGTTCGTTCTTTCTACAACTGCCAAAGTACTGCATGGTGGCTTTCAGAGGTTTTGGTATCTGCATCTCCGTCTCTAATCCTGTGCTGTTTATATGTTCTCTCCAAATGTGTAGCCCCAACAGCTGCCTTGTCATACCCAGGTACAAAGTCGTCATCTTTCCACAGATGCATCAACTGGGCACCAGCCTCAGTTGGCAGATTGTTAGTAAGGCTGATGTTTTTGGTGCTGCAGTAAATGCCAGACAATGCTGCGCCCTCTTTTGTGTTTACGTTCACTTCAAGATGGCGGGATGCGTGAAGTCGGACTGAGGTTTCCTCACGTCTGTAGCTCCATGTCTTCCTGTCGCAGTGGAGTTTGGGCCACAAGCATTCCAAGATCTTGGATCCACAATGGTTTGCGCTGCTCCCCATCTTGCACCATCTGCTACCTGGATGACCACCACCCTTCTCACTCAAGCTTCCAATGTATTCCTTACCCCCCATCCATATAAGCACCTTATGGGTCCTATGCTTGTCATCCCCACCCTTGTTCCTAAATTCTTTTCCTTTCAACCCCATCCTCCTCATCTCCGTCCCCCCCACCCCAGGCCAGTCTTCTAGTTGGGGGGCGGGGGGGTTCGTGCCGCTAGAGTGCTGTAATCTGAGTCAACTCTGTGTTGGAGTTCCCTGTCCCCTGGGTCTCTCTCCTCTGCTGGGGGTCAACCCCCACCAAAGGGAGCTCCACGCCTAGTCATGCTGGATTAGGCGTCCCTCCCCCGGGCCCGCCACCATCTCCGGCCTTGCAGCTGTAGGCCGCTGCCACCTCCCTAGCGATGCTCCTCATCCTGCCGGACTGCTGTGTGTCAAGGCGGAATGGCGATGGGTGGCAGAACTCACGGAAGCAGCGCTTGAAGTTCTCATCCAGGAAGGCGTAGAGCACCGGATTCAGGCTGCTGTTGACGTAGCCCAGCGCAATGCAGAAGTGCATCAGGACCAGCGTGAACAAGCTGCTCAGGTTGAAGCCCAGCGACTGAGCCAGGACCATGATCTGGATAGGGGTCCAACAGACGACAAACGCTGCTACCACCACCAGGACCATTCTGGTAATGCGCCGCAGGTTGCGGTCCTTTTCTTTGGAGCCGGACAGGATGCGAACGCTGCGCAGGCGCTTGACCATCAAGCTGTAACAGATGCTGATGATAGCTACAGGGATGAGGAAGGAGAAGAGGAAGACGCAGGTGCCGAAGACAGGATCCCAGTGACTCCTCGGTTCAGGTAAAACCACGATGCACTCCACGCCTGGATGTATTAGAAAAAGAAAGGTAAATACCAGGTTAGAAAAACATTACAGTAGACTGTCCAGAACAGTGACAGAGTAGTTACAGGATGTGTTTCATTACACTAGAGGCAGGGAGAAACTGCTAATCTTTCTCTCTTAAGGGTGAAAAAATATGATCAATCTTTTGATCACTGGGGCTGTTTCTTGCACAGCAGCTACTGAACAAAGCTCAGGTGGCTCCTGGATGGACGGACGACTCAATTGGTAGCTCTCAAGTTAAAACATGACCTAGCAGTTTCCCCTGCTTCCAGTCTTTGTGCTAAGCTAGGCTCAACGAGTCTGGATATTAAAAGTGGCTAGTCCCATAAATTTACCTTTTTTTTGCACACTGCAATTGAACCAGGATAAAACCTACTCGGTATATTACAGCGAACAATGTGACTGATATCTGACTACCAACTGTTCATCAAAAATGCTAATCGCAAATGCAGGTTAGGCAGTGATACTAATAACAGGAGCAGTCACATAGGATTGAGGAAAGAAAAAACATCTACATTTATAGCAGAAACTGATGATAGAGGTACAAAGGAGACAGAGTATGAAAGTATGATGAGGACACGGTGGGAGGAAGAAGACAGGAAGACAAATGTGTGTTAACCTACAGAGAGATAAGACGGTAAAATGGAAAATGAATGAGTTGTAGAAGGTGGTGAAAGTCTTTAATAATACATTACATTAAGAGATGCAGAGGAGATACAGTCATATTATAAACCTCATAATCTAAACACGCCTTGAAATGATAGAAATAGTCCCAATCTAAAAAAAAAAAGGATTAGGATTCGTCCTCATGGAATCATAAATGTTCAGAAATTTTGTGCCAATCATTTCAGTAGGTGTTGACTAAAAACGTGAAATCTTTGACCTGATGGTGGTGCCAAAGTTTACCAAAGTCCAGTAGGATTAGCTGAGATATTGTAGTCTGGATCAGCAGAGAAGTGTGGACGCATGAGGCGCTAGCACGTCTATAAACAACAACATGACCAAAAATTCCATTTCCATTTGCAACACAATGAAATCTGCTGAATTTATGGCTTAATGTTAAGATATGTGAGAGTTGTCCTCTGACAGTTATAAGACGCCACAATCTTAAACTTCAATTTAATCAAAACTGAAATCGTAAAATCATCAAATTAAGCACGCAGCTGTTTTTGCGTGTCTTCAAAAACCTGAGATTTTGAACTCAAGAGGCACAAAGCAGTGAATGTTAACTGAACACAGGACTGGAATCAATGCAGATCTAGGCAACCAGTTTATTTCAAAAAGAAAACACAAAAACACTACAATCATGAACGGGAGGATAATCTGTGGCGAGGCTGTCTGGAGGGGAAAGGGAACAAAGGGCTGGGGCTGAGGCGAGAGGCTGAGCGTGGCAGGCAGGAGAGTGAAAAGGCCGGTCGCTGCGAGAAGACAAAAGAAAAAACAAGTGGATTATAGCAAAGGCAAAGTTTCAAACCTGAGCGCCAAAAAAAGATCAAAAAGGCCTGGACGTTACCACTGGTGGATCAACAACAAACTGGCCAAGAATGGAGAGAGGAACCAGGCTTTTGTACTGCAGTGATTGGAGTAATGACAGTCAGGTGCGCAGATTGCTGAGGCAGAGCAGGAGTGTGGAGATCAGGAGAGTGACAGGAGCCACGCCCAGCCAGGGGAAACCAGATGGGAGGGGGAAACTAAGGACGGGAGCAACAGCAAACAGGACAACAGACACCTAACAGTGAAGTGCCGACAGCTTAGTTTAATACCTTCTGGCTTCGTCAGCCTGGTGAAGTGACAGCTCGCTGTGAGCCCAGCGTGAAGAGGGAGGACGAGAAGGAGAAATCTCCCGCGCACACTTATTTTCTGACAATCCATCCGTCAGAGAAACAGCAAACTGTCCAAACAGCGATTATTTCCATCATCAGGTGATCTGGTTCTGGGATTTCTGCCATTAGATGAGTTTCATGTATTAATCATAACTCTGAAGTGAGCGGAGATTAAAGATTTGATTTTCCTGTAGTCCTGAGGCTGTTTGCAAGTCCAGGAAATCAATCTGATTTAACATTTCAGTGACAGCAGCGAGGCTTTAAAGTGGAGGTTGGAGGGTTTGCATCTGTGAGCCTTCTCGTTACTCTGATTATAATAATTATCCTGCACCAACGAGTGTGTTTTTAACGAATGAGTGAAACTTCTCTCCCTCGAGAGCACCACTTCAAATTAATTATTGCCTGTTTTTTTAAAGAAAAGGGACGCCACATGAACATAGAGCTTCAGAAATGCTGTTTTCTACTTACTTCTACACATTAAATAGGATTTTTATCTCATTTCTGTTCCACCAGATTTACGAGTAATTTCACATTCTTTCTTCTGCTGCTGTAAAAGAAACATAAATGTCGTGTTTTTGTTCTGAATTAAACCTCCAGCTGCGTTTGCACCATGGAGATAAGGCCGGGCACACCTACACATACACATATACTGCAGAGCAGCCTGCGTAAACAGTGGAGATAAAGCCACATCAAACAAATAGGATTAGGAGTTGTTGAGAGAAAAAGTTGATCTATTATTCCATTTGGTGGCTGCTTTTATCGGCTGCATCTCGCAGGGCCACGAGTGCACATGATTTATAGTGTGTGGGTGTCGGCGGTAAAAATGGAAGCTGTGACGCCGACTCCATTACTGCCACGCTTCAGCCATTGATCAAAAACACAGTAAAAGTCTGTGTGAAAGGGCGGGAATAGTAATATCCAGCTTCATAGGGCTGTGAAGTTTATGTGTTTTATAAAAATTGCTGTAAATGACTCTCTGGAGGGAGAGACAGGTACGAATGAAGCAGGCAGGTTTAAAACCTGGAGGGAAACAACAACAATGAAGATAATATTGACCCCCGCGGGGAAATAGACCCTCCACATGGGGGTCGGAGGGCAAACGGACCATCCAGCCAAGTTTCAATGTCCCACGTCAGGAGATGCATCGTACTTCACAGCCTGTCCAGATGTTATGAGTAGAAAGAAAAGCAGAGTGGTTACTCCTTCATTTCATCTGTCGCTTCTCAGCTGTCACATCTGGATGAAGCTGCTTCCTTGCCGTCTTTTCGCCTCTATCTTCAGACACGGCCGACATTTCTCTGCTGGCACTTTGATTTATTGCGTAGAATTTTGTACATCTCTCGTATGCTAAACAATCCTCCAACACCGAAGCGAGCGTTATATTTATCTCAGCTGTTGCGTCGCTCCGTCATCCGAATCCGCATAAATTCTTCTGAACACATTTAATATTTTCCACTTGTTTAGTCATAAACTGTATGTAAATAATATTTGCCAGTACTTTTCCACAGGATTCAATTCTCTGGAAAGACGCATAAACGGCACTTTTTCCAGCTTACCCACACTGCTCATGCACACACATTCCCACATAAAAACAGACAAACATGTACACATGTTTTGATGTGCACACACTGAATGTACTTTTCAGCCTGTTGATAAAGGGCATTCAATCCCTCAGCTCTCATCTCTCTGAGGAGCTGATGTCTGGTAGGTGGAAACGTCCGCGATTTATTGCTGCTCCATTAAAGCTTTTGCTGGACGCTGCATGCAGAAAGGTCAAACTGCCATCACATGATAGCTGTCAGCAGCGATCACTCAATGACTATTTTGAGATGGCTCACCTTGTGAAATGTCAATGGACGTTTTTAACTTCCCTCCGGTTCTGTACAAACCAATGCAATGAAATCGTGTCCTCGCTGAACCCAGATTAACCTTCATTAGTTCAAGGATTCGTGTCACACAAGTTCACATCCTCATGCTGGAGGAAGGAGATTGTGATAATGTTTTGCTGCTGTGGTGAACAACGTTTAGCTCGTAGTTCTTCTCAGGTGAGATCCTCTCATCATGTTCTGCCTCTGAGCAGGAGCCTGGTGGGTCATCACGCAGATGCAGCTCACCTGCTCTGGCTACAAAGACCGCTGAGGGCAGTCAGCCAGGCTTCCACCCTCTTTGCTTTTGTTGTATTTCACTTGTTTTCATCTTAATTTCCTGTCAGTTACGTAAACCTCCTGCTGCATGCTCTCCCCTTCTTTGTGCAGCTGTGACATTAAAAAACCCCTCTGTGGAGGGCAGCAGCCAGCTTCTACCTCTGACACCTGATGTCTCCAGTCGCGTCTTTTCACCTGCGCCCTGGCTGATCAGTAGGTTAAATGTACCAAAGGACATCGTCCGTCACAGTGCTGCTCCCAGGAATCAAACCCCGCTCTGTAGCTGTCGTCAGGATGTTCAGTGTCAGTGAAACACAGCAGCAGACCACAGGCCAGTTCTGTCTGTGGCATCTCTGAAAAGGTGCTACCAAAGACCAAGCAGGACGTTACGCAGATACACATCATACACAGGCTCCCAGACATCTTGGAATCAGGATTCCTATCGAGTACACCACCTTCTACTTTTACTGCATGAAGAGCAAAGTATTTCCTGGACGCTGGTGTTAGTTATACATCATGTGCTGATTTCCTGATTTCAAGAACATTTAGAGTATATTCAGTTCAGTTTCTTAATCTGAGGGCTGAACTTCATGTGCGATCTGTATCTGAAGATCAGGAAGTGGCGTCCTGGGTGATGCTTTCAAGTCTTTTTTCTTCCGTCCTTGTTTTTATTCTTTCTTTTGTTTGAATCTTGATTCTTCTGTTTAACGTCAACCTTCCATTATCTTTGTCATCAGTTCTCTTTCTTTCTTTCTTTCTTTCTTTCTTTCTTTCTTTCTTTCTTTCTTTCTTTCTTTCTTTCTTTCTTTCTTTCTTTCTTTCTTTCTTTCTTTCATAACCAGGACTCTGTGTCCCTTCCTGGTTTCCATTTCACACTTGATGATTCTCCTCCTCTGCTTTCTTTCTTTCTCATTCATCACTTCTTTCCCCTCTGTTGCGTTTTGCCTACCCTTTATTTTTTCTTTTCCTCCAGCTCGGGTCGTCTGTATTTTTCTCGCTGCTTCTCTAATCTGTTTTCAGTTCCTTGATTGTGCTCCTTCTTACTCTCCTCACCTCTGTTCAGACCTGTTATTTTCTCCTTTCCTTCTTTTTGCTTAAGGCTCTCTGTTGATCAGCTTTTTGTCTCGCCTGCTGTTCCATTTTGCTCTCCTCTCCTCTTAGATCGACTCTCTCGGCCACTCCTGCTCTTTATGATTTTCCCTTTCTGTCGTTACCTTTATCCTCTGAGGAAAATAACTTTGTCCAGTTGGCCTGTCTCTGCTCTCTGGACCGTTTTCATGTCTTCTTCTCATCTCTCTGAGTGCTAACCTCCTCTCTCCTCTTTCAATCAGTGAAACAGTGTTCTCCTCTTTTCTCCTTCCTCCTTTCACCTTTCCTCACCATCTCACACTTAATTCCTCCCTTTTCTTTGATCTCCTCTCCCTGTATCTTCCATTGTCTGCCTGAGGACAATGGCTGTGGTCTTGCAGTGATTGGGTCCTGCTGCCCTCCCACCTGAACACATGAAAGCTTGTTGCCTCAGTTAAACAGCGGCCTCAGGTCCAACATCCTGATGCCTGATGTTGATATTTTACAGATTAAATACATCAGTTCTCCACCAGGAAACAACTTTCTATATGAGAAAGGATAAAGAAATAAAGTCTGAAATGATCCCACAGCTAAAGCTGAGTAATTATCCTCACCATGGTGCATCAGTCTCAGTAAAATCACTGTTATCTTTAAGTGCATGGCTTACTGATAAAGCAATGATATGTAACATTAAATGGTCACAGGCTTTGTTAATGATAATGCATTGGAATAAACACTCAAATCCTTTACTTACAATTCATTTAAGTGAAAGCAAAACTGCAGCAGGGGCAGCACTAAACTGTGCAACGCAGCCTCATTTCTAAATTACTAAAAAAAAGCTGACTGTCAGTGACTCACAAAATGATTTATATCGACGTTGGACGTACGAGGAAGGCCGACCTTCGTTAACGTTGTGAAACGGCTGCAGTTTGCTGATGTCTAACTATCAAAACTTGGTGAGTTTTGAGAAAAGGAGATGTTTTAAAATGATTAAGTGTGTTAGATACGTCACATAACTTAAAATGGGTGAGAGTGGATTTCCACCGTCAGCTGCTGCACCATGTGATCGCCTTCCTGCAGTGTTTTCTGTGTTGCACAGCTCTGTTCTCAGACAGGTATTTAACCTGTCTGTCCTTCTTTTCTCTATTTTCATTGACTCATCTTGTTTTTCTCCTCTTCCCTGCTTTTAAGACAGAAGGACACATTATAGCGTCATACTTAACCTTACAGCAGTGGTGGCTTTAGTCATTCAGACAAATTAAAAGAGCAGAGGACAAACAGAAATAGAAAAAGACAGCATGTGTATGAGGTTGGTCTATGGTCGTCAAGTATGCATGCGATAAGGCTGAAGCCAGCTGTTTGTATGCAGACTTATCCACATAAGTCACATAACGTGACTCTGTGAGGCTTTCAGCTGCGTTAGCTTCTTTAGCTGCTGGCTGATAAATGAGTGTGACAGCAGCAGAGCTGGGCGTGTACATGAGCACCGTTTGTCCTTGTTTACCTGCTCTTGCATGAAAACCTTGCAGCTCTTAATGGATCTCTGCAGGCGCCGGCCTGCATATTGTCCTGACTCGGAGGTGATCAGTGTAACTGCTTTTACAGGCACATTTAAGACATTTTCCTGCTACCTGGTCTTAGATTTGCCCCATAAAAGCAGCTCACTAAGACCACTATTAGGTATGTGCTTCTTTTACGGCTCTCTGTAGAGTTTAAATTGCTCGTGTTAACTTAACTATAAAATCTAGATGGAGCTCAGGAGAAGCAGGTTTTTACTTTACAGCCTCTGTGATGCAGAAAACACTGATGAAAACCAGATTATCCACATCAAACTTTCTAGAATTAAAATTCATTGAGTTCTCTGCTTTCTAGTCTGCCATCGTGTTTGACAGCTGTGGGATTGACGATCAATGATAAATCAGATCAACAGTTCTTTAAAGCAGAGCCCAGGTGAATTTCAAAATAAAAGCTGATGTGATCTGGGCCTTTCAATCTATTGAGGGTTGAGATCATGCTGTGCAGGTGACGGGGGCATTTCTGTCCTCCTGGTTCGTGCCTGTCTCTCGTGGATTTGGACATATGTTTTACTGAGTGAAAAATCCTGCACAGGATGATAAAAGTTCCTGTCGGGCGTCACAGTTCGTCCTCCAGTCTGAGAGCTTGTGGGTGGGAACTGTTTGGTTTCGGTTCAGATGGGTGAAATTCACCAGCTCAGGATTTAATTCAGGTTTCAGACTCGTCCTCGTTTTCCAGCGGCTGTTTCAAGCCGACGCACCGACTGTGGACTTAATGTGTGTGTGTTACTAAAGTGACCGTACAAACCAACGCTTAGTCCTGAATATGACGTGTGTGTAATCTCACTCTACTGCATCTTGGATGTCAGGTGTGTGTGTGTGTGTGTGCGTGCGTGTGTGTGTGCGTGTGTGTGTGTGTGTGTGTGTGTGTGTGTGTGTCTATCCTTAGGCAATACAACACTTGTCATAAAAGTTTCATCCGGTTGTGCCGGGGGGGGGGGGGGGCACCAAACACACACACACACACACACACACACACACACGCACGCACGCACGCACGCACGCACGCACACAGTAAAAAGTGTTTCTCAGGCTCTTTTGTTGTCGTTTTCTTCTGCAGCACTTTATCGCTGCTTGTTTCAGACAGTTTCTCCTCAAAGCTTCATCACTCTGCAGATGATCTGAACACACAACTAAAAGCCTGTTAGTCAGCATAAATCCTGCAGAACGAAGGTTCGGCTCCATTGAAATTCTGTCAGTTTGATGCAGAATGAATCTCTGCCACCTCTGTCAGACTCATTTTAAAGTCACTGTCCGATCGTTACGTCGTGCAGCCTGCATGCAGTCTGTTCAATCAGAGACACGTTTGTCAAAGATTTGACCATTTGAAGCCAATGGTCTGATTTGGAAGAAAAGGCTCTTCGAGGAAGCTCAACACACACTCTGCAGGGAGAACGAATCCCCTTCATGAACCCATACATGAGCATCAGGAGCCGTGCAGGTGCATGAAGGTGCAGCAGCTCAACATTGCAAACCAGTGAGCACACAGCACCACAGATCAGCAGACATTACTGTATTTCAAAAGGTTACATCAGATCTTAAACTGTTGCTCAGCAGCATTTGGACCCTGATGCATTTCAAGAATAAAACACGAGACGCTGTAAAAGTAAGAAAAGAGGCTGTGATGCACAGAGTTAATGAGCCGCTGTAATCTGACGTCTCCTGCGAAGACGGTCAGATATAAGAGACACGTCTGATGTGTGTAGAGGTGTGTGGTTATTGTGTAGCAGCCCGCCGTCATTTGCACAGTGTAATAAATGTAAACACAAGGCCGGCTGTGCGTAATTACACTGGCGCGCCACATGTCCAATCAGAGGCTCCAAATTCATCAACATACGTGCAGTGCTGCCCTCAGATGGCTGCAGGGATTTCATGAAGGAAGATAATTCAAATCGCTTATCAACATTTCTGCTGCATCATTCCTGCATCAGCAGGAATGTTGCTCGCTTTCACCGGCCTCATTTTAATGAACCTCCAACCTGTTCGTGCCTCTTGTCCAACCTGCACAGTTCACCCTGTGCTGAGCATCAAAATACCTCAGACATTTTTTCCCTTCTTTTCCACTCTGGCCTTGATAAAATGCACCTGATACTGCAATCTACAAATAAACTCCTCCAAAATATCCCTGCGACAGGGACTTTTACTGGTTGAAGTAAAAATAAAGTTTCATTTCATTAAAATGCACAAGTCAAAACCCTCATCAGAACTTGGTACAATGGACAAAACAAGAAGAAAAACTCCATATTCACTATTTTCTTTGACTTCGTCTGCATTTCGTGCTGGTGCGGCATGAATTCAAATCGGCACTGAAAATTCTTCCTACATATAGGAAGGACACAATAATGTCGCCTCCACAGAACGATAACATTGCGCAGGGAAAAATAAAATAGGAGATAAATATAGAAACAGGGGTGATTTATCACATGGCATGGGTGGAAGTACTGCATGTGCTCTGTTGTGACATCCACTGTAAGCTAATGCTGCAGGGCTGACCTTGGATTTCCAAACCTGCATACAGAGTCCAGGACTGGTGCTGATGTTGATGATGTGTACGTAAACCACGATGATATGAAACATATAATCATGCTTTCTTTGAATAATCTCTCTCTGAAACTAATACACCAACAATCACATCAAAATCCTCATCATCAAGCCAAAGTAATGACATGTGACACATTACCTCATTACACTGTATGTATCGCTGCTTTTACAATAAGCAGCCCATAAAAAGAAGCACCACGCCGTCACAGATGATGAGGCATGGCGGCTTTAATTATGCAGTGTTACTATAATGGATTATATTAGCATATCTATTTGCTTTTGTAATTACTCATTCATTAAAGTTTACACACTGTCGCCTTGAGGATGCAGAAAACAGCGCAGACAATACATGAAGGGGTGAACTTTGACACGTAATCACAAATCAAGCTGCTCCACTTCATCAACGAAGAGTGAAAGTCCATCATAATCCATGACTTTGCATAAATAAATAACAGTGTTTACACGACCGAGCAGCCATCGTCCTTCCTGTTTGGTTGAGACTGTTCATCATCATGTTTGTTTATTCCTTCTGCTCGTTTCCTCTCGTCCAATAACTCTTGGCTCGATCTCATACCGGCTCCTACACCCTGACACGGTCCACCCCACCTGCGTTTGCATTTGCAATACTGAGGATTGTTCCAAATGCATCCACTGGTAAGTCTGCACATGTGAAACACCTAAACCTGTTTTTAAATGTAATATTTCCTCTAATATGCATACTCTGGAAAGCAGAGGGAGTCAAACCTTCCAACGTCACCGAACCCAGAGTCAACGTCTGCAGGAGCACAAACAAAACTGTAGTTTTATGTAACTGCACACTGCAGCACAGAGCACAGACGTGCAGCCTGCAAACACACTTCGACACATTTCCGACAAGTCTTTTGGATGGATTGGTCATCGTGGCTATTAGTGACAGCAGGGTGGCTGCTGATTATAGCCTCCTTCCTGCCACTGTGTCCTTGGGCAAGGCTTTTGACCCCAATTACTGAGAGCGGCGTGGCGTGACTTACCCTGCAGCTGTCAGGTTATGAAGCTGCTCCATCCCCTCTGTTTGTTTAGAGGAGACAGGCGGGAGAGGAGGGGAACAGAGGTGGAGTACAGGGAACCTTAATTATCCCTGAATGTCAATTTGTTGCACAGCTAGAACAGAGATAATAAAGAAACAGCCCAACAAACTGTATATGCACGGGAAAAGGGAAAAGACGTGAGAGAGGATGGATGGATGGATAGATGGAGAGGAAAAATTCCAATCAGGATGAGGTGAAGGTGAAAAAACATGAAACTGCAATGGGAATGAGAATGAGGGGTGAATGAAATGAATGTGATGAGAATGAAATGAAAGAGGTGAGAGAAAGAGAGTGTGGAAGTTAAAAGAAAGAGGGAGGAGACATTGAGGTAATAGAAGGAGGTGTGGGATGGACAAGGGACAGATGAGGACGACTTGGAACGAAATGGAGATGAAATGACAATTGCATGAAGACGCTTTGAATGAAAAGGGATGAAATTATGAGGATGAGAATCGCAGGAATGAAAAGAATCAGATGAGAATGAAGCGAAAATGAGAATAAAATGAAAATGAAACGGAGATGAGAATGAATGAGATGATGAAGACATGAAAAGAAGATGATGAGACATCGATGAAATTTCGGGAAATTTCATGAAAATGATAAAGAGATGAGCGTACGGCAGATTGAATGAGGAATGAGAAAAGTGAGAGAAACGAAGGAGGAGAGGAAAAGACAAATAAGAGGAGACGTGCAAAGAGAAGATGAAGAGAAAAGCAGGAGAGCAGACGCAGCTCAGCTGTAGAGTAGACTAATAAAAATGATTATAGGATTAAGCCGTCGCTGCAGGCTGAGACTGGATCGATACCCGAGCACCAGACCTCCCGCTCCCCTGCTAGCTACAACATATTACTCGATTTAACTGAGAAATAGTGTACGATGTGTGGGCATCTGGGAAATCATTCACTGTTTCTGTGGGTGATTTTCTTCCTGTTTAGCATCAACATAAATATAAAAAGCATAATTGCTGTTTTTCCTCTTTGTGTTCCACCATTTTTCAGTGCTAACTCATTTATGAGCAGAACTACTCAAAACAGCGTTACAGATAGATTCATTTACATAAACAAAGAGAACGCAGCAGCAGAGAGCAGATGTGTGCAGATCAAATGGGCTTTCAGGATGGCCACTGACAGATCTGGGAACAGCAGGGAGAGTTGCCGGAGGTTCTCCATCAGAAATCAATTCACAGCCGAGCAAGAACCTGACCAGCAAACCTTTGATAACCAGCAGCAAAATCAATTGGACAGGAAGGAAAAATCAAATTGGAAGGCAGAAATAATTGGAATAAGATGTCCTCTGTTGGAGCGCGTCGGCCGTCTGGCTGCAGCTTTCTGCACTGGTTACCAGCAGTAAGAAGGGCTTCTGCTTGCTGTGAAGCAAACAACAATAATTTCACTGTCGAATGTGTGAATTTGTACGTGAAACAAAGTTTTGCAGCTGCAGAAATACTTAGCGCAAGTGGAATTAAAATTTGTGCTGGAACATTTTGAACAAAGTCTAAGAGGAGCACACAAATGTCCTATTCATGCATGTGACCCTGAAGCACACACGCTACAAGCTGCTTACAAGCATAAATTTTAACCCTGTTTTCACACATGAGCTGACAAGCCCAGCTGGCACGCTGCCAACTGACTACCCAATCAGCATTGCCCACTGATCATCCAATCAGAGGAAGCCAAACTGTCCAATCAGGGGGCAAAAGTTGCTAGCATACGTTTTCCTTCTGGCATATGCTAGAGCAACACGGGAAACTGTTGTCTGATTGGCTTCCTCTGATAGGCTGGTCAGTGGGCAATGCTGATTGGCCAGTCAGTTGGCCATGTGCTAAATGGGCTTAAAAATTCCTGCTTGTACACTTTAGTGTCACATACGCAGACAGGACGGCTGTTGGTCTGCTCATTGCTGAACCTCAGTGAACTGAAAATGAAACGACAGATCTGAGAGAAAAAAATCGATCTTCATCTCTTTTTCTCCAGAGATCATCATGACTGCGGCAAAGCTCACACTGTTTGACACTAAATAAATGTAGCACTTCATAAGTGACAACAATGTTTCCCAGATAATTCAAGGCTGCTTTGATTGTGGCTTCGCAGCAACATTCATATCTTCTCTTTTGATATACTGTGAAAAGTTAAATGGAAACACCAGCTCAGGTTTTGTTTGTACGGAAGCAGCAGTACAGGTAATTATGCACTCAAAGGCTGATTCACAGGATTTACACTCCCACCTTCTCCTTCTTCTTCTGCAAATGTTTGAATCCACCTCACATGAAGACACGTGACCTCCTTCATCGCGTCACACGGAGAAGTTTCCCTCCAACGGGCAGCCATTTAAAATGCAAATCTTCTGTATAATGTGGACTTGTGAAGCACACTTGTAGTGATTATTCTGCTGGTTTCACCGTGAGCATAATGATGTGTTGGGGGCAGAATAACAGAAAGTGAAATAAAATAGGACTAACTATGCCATAAAACATGCATGTATAACATATTCAGAGTGAAAATGTCAAAATCAATGTGATCATTTCTGCTCACGCGCTCATTAAAAGACCTCTCAGTCCACGTCAGAGTGTACGCATTGTGCTAAATGTGAAACAGTGCTGAGGAATGACAGACAGACAGGAGAGAGCAGCTAAGGGAGCAGCGAGCGAGGCTGCATGCTGGCGGGGGACCTGATGCCCCCCCCAGCATGCCAGCTGGCACACCTGGTCCGGTTCAGGTGAGCTGACTCGCAGCAGCTTAGCGTAGGTGTGCACGCTGACACTGTTTCCAGCTTTAACAGCGTTTTCCTGTCTGGACATTTTTCCTGAGACTGAGCCTCATGTTCACAGTCAGCGGCCATTTTTAGCCATAATTCATAATTTAGCCTGAAATTAGTTCGTTAAAGGTTTGTTCACTCTGCAGTCAGATCAAAGCACACATTAAACACCTGCTTCAGATCATGTTATCAGGTTAAAGGGTTACAGTCGGTTAACACTGCAGCACTTTCAACCTCACATGCACTGTTTTAATCCTGAGAGGTTACAATCAATTACATTTACAGGGGATCATTTATTCAGTGAAGCTGATCCCTCCTCAGAACTGATAACCCTCGTGCTTCTGGTTAAATGATGACACATTCCCGTTTAGAGTGAAATAATAATAATAGACTGTGGTGGATGACGTTTCTGAGCGTTTCTTCAGTGCAACATATTTGACTGTGAAACACTGTGATTAAAGGGAGCTGAAAAGCACAAGCAGAAGAAGAAGAAGAGGAAGCTCAAATTAGATTATCTGTGATTTAAAACTGGACTGAAAGCCAATATCCTGCTGGAGGAGGTCATTTAAGGCTGCAATGTTCATTTCAGTGACAACCTGAAAGTGAACGCAAAGGATTTAAGAGTTTGAATAATTCTAATTTCATCAGGTATCTAAAAATAATTGAACAGTCAGATGAAGGGAAATCACTCTTTAAAACCTGTCCATCTAGACGTCTCCAGTGATTAAAACCAGATTTACTGTGATCTCACTCTGGACGGATGCAACTCAGTGTCTTTGGGACAATAAAGCAAACGAATGAAATACTTTTATTTTAGCATCAGATAAAGCTTTATGACTGCTTGCAGGAATTTCCACAGCAGCAGGAATTACTGCGCTAACCTCTTCTCCTTCCTAACTTTAGCTAAACATGTCATAAACATTTCGCTCCCTCTGTCATAACACAGCTGAGTGAATTAGCTGACCGGGCGGCATCTTCCAACGGCAGCGGGTGGGATTCGTCCTAAGACAGAGTAAAGGCCAAAAATGTATTTTCATAAGCCAGAAATGAGACGCAGCTGAAGAAATGTTGAGCCAGTGTTAATGAACAGCTCTGTTTACCGGCTGATGACGTATTTTGGTCATTTTCTGCTTTGGGTTTGTGTGAACGTCACGTGTCGCCCCTTTAAGCTCAAACAGCAGAGTTCTTCGAAGGTTTTGGCCTTTTTAGGAGAAGAGCTGCCATCGAAGAGCTCGAAACTCTGACGGGAGGTTTGTCTTGATATTTAAGGCTGCCGGCACCAACATATCTCTCACACACACACACACACACACACACACACACACACACACACACACACACACACACACTGGTTCATCATCACACTCACACCACCCTATATGGCAAATGCAGTGCTTTGAAACACGTGCGCGCGCACACACACACACACACACACACACACACACACACACACACACACACACACACACTTATCATGTGTAGAGTGAAAAGACTTTTCCATTAATATTAGACCGTAAATAAGTGTGTGTGGTTGAGTGTGTCCTGCACTAAAATATGTGAATGCTTCAGAGAGATGATCTATGGCATCAAAGACCCACACACACACACACACACACACACACACACACACACACACACACACACACACACACACACACACACACACACACAGAGCGTATAAAGACGAAGGACCCAGCTGGATCCACTCAGAAGAAACTGATAAGCGGCTTTAAGAAGAAAAATGAAACATTTCAATCTGCGAATGAGGCTGCTGTCATCCATCAGGTGTTATCAGGCAGCCAATCAGAGACTGCGATGCCGAGTCAAACTTTCCCACAGTTACAGACTTGTAGAAACTTCAGCAAAGGTGCTCCCCGTCATGACACACAAACAGCGCTCAGTGATCTGTGGATTAAAGGCTCTGTGGCAGTCAGACGTCTGATAGGCAAGAGTTCATTCAGGACAGGAAGTTTACAGGAAGAGTCACAATGCCTGCACGATATTTGGTTTGGAGCGTTTTCTGAAAGAAGAGCAGGCTGCATCAGGGATGGCTTTTAAAACACGTTTTGCCATCGAAGCTTTAATTAATAACCAATGCAGTCAGTGTTTTTTGGTCAGTGCTGTGAAGAGAAAAACAAAATGTGAACTTATATAGTTTGTGCTGCTGGAGCCTTTACATTCATGTGATGGCACATTTAATTCAGACCTGGAAATGTTGGAGAAATATTTCTAAGTCTGTCCTCGTACATGGCCGTGACTTCTGTGCAACGCTGGTGCTCATGCAGAAATTAGACTACTGCAATTACAAGCACATTTCTAAGAAGGTGCATGTTTGAAACGACAGTTTGCATGTAACAGAAGAGGTGAACCTGAGAGGCAGAGCAGCTGAAACTCACATCTCATTAAAGGAAATGCAGTTCAGCCTGGAAGGGACGGCTGAGGCGGGGCTGAGTGTAATTACTGAGCTCTGTTAAACACTGACTTGAACTGTGCCGATGCACCAATGAGACAGTCCCCTTCTCGTCATGAAGGTTTGATGTTCAGGTGGCAGAGAGGGAGAAACTGCAGATTTCATTATTCTGTTCAACATTCAGTAACATATAACTTAAACTTTGGACTTTAGACCAGAGCAGTAAAACGTGTCGAAGTGTCTGCAAACTTATCAATATACTCGTCTCAGATTTCCTTCTGTTCTCAAGGGGTGGAAGCAAAGACGTGCATTAAAAAGTAAATTATTTATAGGATCATTAAATACTGATATAACGTTGCTACGAGCTATTTGTACGTCTTAGAAGATCTCGTGCTCGCAGATAACATTATGAAAGGGAACACCGTGAGCAGCAGCGGATTTCTTATAGAAGTTACATATTAAAATAAACCAAATTTTCATAGTTTTATGACGGCAAAGTACTGCTCACTCTTACTCATTTTTCATCTTGGAATCTACACATCCAGGCATCTTTGTGTGAACTGTTATTACTGCAACCGCTGTGTGAGTGGGTGAAAGCTGCCTTGGATTGTTTGAGTGGTTCTAAGGCTAGAGAGCTATTTATAGCGCTGTGAATGCAGTACATTTACCATTCTGCAGGTTGGGCTCAGAGTGAATCAAATAAGAACTTCTGGAGAGGTGAGCAGAGGAGAGTGCTGAGAAAACTGCACACTGCCGATGCCCAGAAATAACACCCATGGTTTTGGAGGATTTTGCATAAAAATGGCCTGTTTGCTCCTCAAGATTGAGCTCAGAGTGTTAGAAAGTGGCCTGCGTTGACTTTGAAGCAACTGATGGAAACATCTGACCGTGTTTCTGGATATATGAAGAGGAATGAAAGAAAATACTGGACATGAGAAGAAGCTGGGCATGATTTCTGACCTGCAGCAGGACGCTCAGGCTCAGTCTGACGTGTGCACAGACTTCTCTGATTCTTTGTTCCTTATTTTTCATGCTCATGTAAATTTATGTTTTGTTTAATGGATTAAGGTTCTATTTCATTTGCATAATAATTCATATGAATCTGAGCAATTATGGCTTTGTGCTGATTGAATCCAGTCGCAGTGCATTAGTTGTTTTCTCCTCATTCTCAGTCATGCATATTTATATGATGTAAATGATGGTGTTTTTCTAGTTATTTCATTTAAAAACTGGACTGCTGTTATTCAATAAAGCCTCATGGACTTTGTGCAGAAGTTTACATTAAACCTTCAGCTGGACCTCACACAGTCAATCAGCTGTTAATCTGGTCTTTCAACATAATCTCTGTTTGGTTTGCCTGAAGACGTAAGAGCTGGAAAGGTTTCTATTTTAGTGGCTATAAATGTGCACCTGCTGTATGAACGTTCATAACATCGAGCATCATATAGAATATGGCAGGCAGCCGGTCTGAACTCTGTTCGCACTGTTCGATCTGAAACGAAGAGGAAGAGGCGCCTCGACGGCAGCATGTGTTGAACCTATTAGTCAGATGCTGTGCAATAAAAGCAATAAAAACTGGGACAACAGCAACACTTGTAAATTGGTTCACTGGGATCACACCTCCCCAAGCATCACAGTCTGAAGCTATTTTTTCCACATCCACCTTCATCAGCAGCAGATAATGAAATACATGTGTGGAAAAGCTGTGCGGCACTGTTACACAGCTGTGTGTTGTGTGTTAATTAGACATTAAAGTCCACACAATCGCAGTCACAACTCAAATGCATGAAAGCACAGCATGTATGGTGATATGTGCTGTAATGCACACATGTGGTGAAGGTGCATATGTGTCTGTACAGGTCAGAGCGTGCACACCTGCAGTATGTTTACAGGTGTATGCATATTTACTGTACATATATGTGTGTGTGTGTGTGTGTGTGTGTGTGTGAAATACTCACTGTTATGCTCTTGTTCCTCCTCTACGTTCCCCAGGACCATGGCCGGGACCCCGAAGGCCGAAGCCAGCACCCACACACAGATGTTGACCACCTGTGGAGGACATGGTGACACATGTTGATAGAGCAGTTACATGGCAAGATGCATCATTTAATAACCCTAAAAGGACTCGGCATGACACACACCAGTCTATTAGTGCAGTGTCAACATTCAAATTCACTTTTGCTCCTATGAGTTGAGCGATTTATAGTTAGGATGTGTTTTATTTTCTTTTTGCTTTGCTAAGCAATTATATCACTGCAGGAATTACACAACAGAGACTGATCGCAGCAGGAAAAACTTGAGTTAGAACTTGAGTAATTTCTTTGTTCCACTCAGTTGATCTCGTGAGACATGACAATGCACAGTGCCTCTGCCTGATAAACCTAAATGGAAAACACTGTTATTGGCTTTGATATTAAAGTAGTAAAAATGAGGAGAAAGGTTGCTTCATCTTAAAAAAGAGCTCCACCAGCTTCACGCTGCGCTCCTGCGACATGGTCAGGCTCACGGCGGTCAGTTAAAAAAGAAGTATTAAGACTGATGTGGCAGAACCAGAGATATCATCTTTGTTTTCATGCATGCTTTCATTTTGCCTTCTGCCTACATTACCCACAATGCACCCGACTGCTGACAGTTCAGTCGAAGGTTTGGGTGTGTTATGCTAGTAGGGGCTAATGTAGACTCTCGCCTGCAGCAGAAATGAGGAGCGGGTAACAGAGGTC
The DNA here is from genome assembly GCF_039877785.1 of Chaetodon trifascialis. Lineage (NCBI taxonomy): Eukaryota > Metazoa > Chordata > Actinopteri > Chaetodontiformes > Chaetodontidae > Chaetodon > Chaetodon trifascialis. The sequence goes on along the minus strand of NC_092063.1, from coordinate 2,528,278 downwards.
CAATAAACCATCGCCATGTTTTTCAGCCCCAACTGACTCATGTGACATCACTCAAGGCAGTTTATCGTATTTTGCACAGCTTTCTTTGGGACCACAAAAGACGTCATAGCGCTGTTTTCAGATATGCAGGTGTATTCACAGAGAGCTGTAAACAGACTTTCATGAGTAAAATTCTCCTTTGAAGTCAAATTTCTTCAGATTTTTACACAACAGCAGTCTGAAAGGATCACTGTGACGAGCAGGAGGGGGCGGAAAAACTGCCAAAACCCCTCAAATCATCTGACCTCGTGTTTCTCCCTTTTGTCATATTTTCATCAGCGGCTGAAAAGGTGCGTTTCTTACGATGTCATCACAGGACGCGACGCTTGCTCGTCAAAGTCGGGTGAAGATATTGCTGAAATAGCTTTGCTTTCAAGTAGCATCAGATGCAGCTCATACTGACACAAACGGCCCTGAAGCTTGTTGGTCACATTAACTCTGTGCAACGTCAACTTTACAGACTCCATTTACTACAATTACTGCACAGCCGTTTGACATGTGAAGAGTCACAGTTATTTAATGCTAAGACTGGAAAACACAAAGACCACCAAAACAGACATCTTGGCTCGGTCAGCAGGAGTTCAGATTTCCTCTTTTCACATCATTTTTTTCCTAGTCGTCAGACCTGAAGTGTGCACCAGATGGACACATGAATGACCTTCAGCTGTGCAATATTATCTTTGTTACGGGGGGGCAGTGTGTGGAGCGAGCTGTTGACATCTGATGTGAGGCCGGTGGTCATTTCAGGGAGAATAAAGGAAGTGTGAAGGTTCTGGAAAGGTGAATATCTCACTTTGAAATGAAAGTTTTACCTTGGCCTTGTGCGGCGTCCTCATGTCCAGCGCTTTGACGGGGTGGCAGACAGCCACGTACCTGTCCATACTCATCACTGTCAGGGTGAAGGTGCTGGTGAACATGTTGTAGTAGTCGATAGACACCACCGCCTTGCACAGAGCGTTCCCGAATGGCCAGAAGCCGAGGAACACGTCCGTGCCCTGGCAACAGAAAAAGAAATGAACACAGGAACACACCTGCAGGCACAACAGAGAACTCCATCTCCTCTGAAATATGACTTCGGACAGTAAATTATTCAACGAAGCGGAAACAAATCAGAGCGGCGAAGCACGAAAGCGTAACACCTGACAAGCAGCCAGTGACTGATGAAAGTCCTCCTAACATCCAGACGCAGGCAGAGAACAAAACTTAAATCACTCCGTTTTTCAGGGTCTTTTGTCAATCGAGCAGCATGAACGCAGCACAGTGCATGCTACAGAGAAATCACAAACACACAATAGAGCGGTGAAGGTTTAAGAGCAGTTGTTATCGGGTCATAAGTAAAGTGATGCTCTGAGGTGCTGTATTACCAGATCCTGTCTATAATCTGCACTGTTATTTTCCCTGCGTAAGTGAGTCGGGGGTGTAATATACCGATGTTTTCTGATATACGTACATTGTGCACCCTCCTCTGTGCTCTACTTCAGTTGAATGTGGAAAAAAAAAAATTTACTTGATCCGTGGTGTCTTCAGTTTCAAGACTTCAGATTCTATAATGACTGCAGATTATCTGAATTTGTTTTGACTGATTGCAGGCGCTGCTGCCAGAACGCGGCTGTTTTCTTTCCTTCATAATGCTAAATGGAGTTAAACAGGGAGCCAAATGGAGAATGCAGGTAACATTACCACAACAGCAAGTTCTCAGTGTCTCCTGTTAGTTTGCTTAATGCCAGCGACAGTACGTTGAGCAGAGGGTCACTTTTCCAGCTTAGCTCATGGCTGGGCTATGATGCTTGTTTTCAGCTGAATATTGTGTTCAGTCAAAAATCCAGACTTGGACCAAGTTAAAGAGACAAAAAAGAGGCACTTTGAAATACTTTGGTAATCTGTTGCACATGTGTGGGTGGTTGATAAAGTCCTACCTGGAAAGGTAAAGTAGCCAGGAACAGAGAGTCAGCCAGAGCCAGGTTGAAGATGTAAATGTTAGTGGCTGTTTTCATCTTGGTGTACCTGAGGAGAGACGAAGCACAGGAGAACAGAAAAGCTCAGTCACAGGAGAAAAACCCGAGCTCGTTTCAGCGTAGGTCACACACACACACACACACACACACACACACACACACACACACACACACACACACACACACACCGTAACACCTTAATCAAGTGTCTGCAGCCAATTCCAAATTTAATCCAGTCTGCAGTCTGCATGTCAAACAGAGCCTGTGTGGCTGCGGGCGCATCGCACCATTAGCATGCACAGAGTGTCTTTGTGAGGCGCTGCTGCTAAAAGTGCTGCTTAGAACGAGGGAGGACATCGTTGACATCAGTGGCAACGGTGGGAATCAAACCCTTAAACCTGGCAGTTTAATGTCTGACCTGAAAGGAACCTTTGAGGCGTCAAACCAAGCCTGAACTGAATCAACGGCGATGAGACGAGCAGTGCACATCAGCATGTCTCAGTCTGGAGTGAGCGCAGCCTCATGTGGTCACTCCATGCAAACTGTAACGGCCTTCAAAGGAATTTTAACATGAACATTTCCACCGATGCAAATATTCTCAACACCTTACAATTATCTATGTTTTTCTTATGAATACTTTCTTTTTTTAAATAAATAAATGGACGTGCTCATTAAAACGCTCCACAGCACCACAGCTGGTCAAAACCTCCACAGGGGACCTTTTAAATGAGGTTATCTGGACTCAAACTTCAAAGTCGTGTTCAGGCGATAACACGTGATGCACCTTTGAATCCTACACGGCTCAGAAAACAGCGGAGCAGCAGAAGAGCAGTGATGTTGCTGCAGGTTTCTTGGCCATAAAGACTGTAAGACACCGTCTGTGCTGGGCTGAGATTTTGACTGATTTCTGCAGGAAAGGTCAGGGATGTTGTCTGCCCCCTTTCCTGGGCCGTTGTGGTTTTTGCCTCGATCCATCCTCTCCCTGGAGGTGAGGCAGTCTTGGCCTCATGTGACCCTGTGGTTTGTGTTGCTTCTTGTTTCTGTGGTTTTGTTTCTGTCAGCTTTAGCCCTCGGTTACCTGTCGGTACACTGGAGGGAGGATGGATTCATCTGACGGTCCAGTTCCCTGAGTATATTATTGACCTCTTGGCATGAAGACAGTCTGAGGTCTTCACAGGGAAGGGAAATCGGGATGCAGCCTCTGCAGACAATGAACGTCCACGTGATGAAGGCTTTTCAGGCTGCTTTGGGCGTGTCTGTTGCACATTTCTGCCTCTTTGACCGAAAGGCTTTTCTGCTTCTGCTGCTCTCGATAAAACTTTACAAAAACGCATTGCAGTCAAACATTTCCGCCTCCCCCCTCTCCCCCTCCCCTGCCCCGTTCATTCATTTTGGCCTCGAGCTCTTTTCGCACTATCCCTTTTTCTCCTCAACACATCCCCTTCTTTCTCTCCGTCTCCTCCTCTGCCTCATTTTTCTCCCAATGTCCTCCTTTTATGCCCCATCTCCAATTTTAGGTTGTTCGCTGTACTCAACACCCCTCTCTTTTTCAGGTCTCTCACTCATTTATTCCCTTGCATCTCAACATCTGTGTCTTTCAGCCTTTTATCCTTTCATCCCGCTCATTACCTTCCTCTGACTTTTAGCTCTTTGTATCCTTCCTCCTCCTCACTTGTTATCTGTCTTCACGCCCTCAGCTCTTTCTGATTTCTCTCCTCCATCTTCAGCGCATCTGCAGGTCTCAGGAAGCTGAATTGAAGATGATTTCAATACTTTTATAACACTTTGTGCCAAAATTTTAATTTAAGACTCAACAGCTGCAAGCTGTAATTAGGAGTTGTGACATGGGCAGCATAAGAGGGAGGACAAAAGTAAAAGAGCTGCTGAAGGATGTTATGTTCAACTGTCAAATGCACTTTAAACAACAACAACTTTAGATTTCCTGATCAAGTTTCAGACTTGAACACATCAAAACTTCACTGAAGAAAAGTGCAGTTTGTAGGCCGGATCGCTTCTGTGGAGCAGGAACAGCCACAGTGTTTCCTCCTCTCATTAACCACAGCTTTAATTTCCCTTCAGAGATTTCACATGAGGAAGCAGAGAAGCTGCCGGAGCTTCAGGTTCAGCTCTGAGAGGTTCAAATGTCCGCCATGAAGGCACAGACACTTTGTCTGATGCTAGCAGCTCCACAGCAGCAACAAGGCACTGAGGTTTTAGCCTCGTAGCTGTTAGCTCGCTCACCACCAAACCTGCCTGCAGGACACCGTCTGTCTGTCATGTGGTCTGTGAAAGCTAAGTTACATACGTTACCCAAAAAGAGACATTCTATCTCTCTGTCTCTTTCTTTGTCTTCCTACTTGTGTTCTCCTCTCCCCACTTCTCCTTTAATACACCTTTATTTTTGTACTGTTGCTGTCCTCAGATGCCTAATTCCCCTTTTCTCTTCTTTCTTCTGCTTCTTTCCTCCTCCTCCTCTCTCCATCTACCTTCACATCACTAAACCAAACCATCTGTAACCTTCCCTCTCTCCTCCTCCCTTTCCGCCCAAACCCCTCCATCTCTCCTCCCCCCGTCTCCTTCTTTATTCCCTCCTCTATGTCTCTGTCTCTATCTTCTTCTCTCTCTCTGCTTCTTGTCCTCCTCTGTACACTGAGAGTCTTCAGAGGGAATATTTTATAACTGCGCAGCTTTTCTCCCCTCTTTACATGTGGGACCAAGTCTATCAAACCATCTCTGCCTTTTTCTCTTCTCCAGAAAACATCTTGTCTTCTCTCTGTCCGTAAGTCCCTTCAGGTCCCTCTTGTTTTCTGACCTTCTGTCTGTCTGGCTCAAAATAATCCCTGTTTTGCTTTCTATTGAAACACCCTGGTGACATTCAGCCCTTTTCCCCGCTCTCCATCATTTTCTGTCTCTCCCTTCCTTTCTTTCTGCCTCTCCATCATTCACTGAAACTATAATTGCATTATAATTATGAGTTCAGGACTCCTGGCAGCAGCGGCGAAGAGAAGGAGGAAAATAAAGAGGACAAGAGAAGAAAGGGCAGACTGTCGAGCCCACAGCAGCGAGAAGCTGCAGGCAGCGAAATGCAAAGTGAAGATTTATTCTAGCAGAGATATTGTGCCCTGATACAGACGTGTAGGAAGCATGTTCACCGTGACTATTTGTCTTTTTAATGCAGTTTCAGAGAGGGCAGCATTCAGGCAGCTCTGCACGCCAAACACCACGCGAGCAGTTGCGTCAGTGTTTGATGATACTGGAACATCTTGTTTGCTTTACTTACAAAAGTGTCTTGCGCATTTACCTTCCTGTGCGACAGTGTTCAGACACAAAGGATGACAAATGACTCATTCGTGCATGAAATAAAGAAAACAGCAGAAAAAGGAAGAAACTAATCAATGTAGCGTGTCGATATCTTTGCTCCAGGAGACAGAAGAGGATTCTGTTGATGCCTCATGCCTCATCCTCCTTTTCTTTAAAAAGTGTTGAAAGATGAGATGATCTTACAGAAGGCAGGATAAAAGCTATTAAATCTTGTGTTTTTCTCTTGAAAATTACATATTCGTGAGTAATTAGGCAATAATTAAAGCTAGCGTAACATAAAATAACACTCAGCTGGTCTGCTTTCCACATCTTTTGTTTTGTTTGACCCACAGATAAAAAAACTGAGAGGCAGCACAAACAGACACGTGAATATTTGCTTTTTTGTGTTTCATACATGACTTTTAACATTATTTCACTTGTCTGCAGTATATGTACATTCAGTGAGTGTTGTTGGTTGCTGTAATCATTTCTGGTGTCCATTCTCGATTCCTTCCTGAGTGTTTCATTGTCAGTGATTGGGGTCAAAATCCACTTTGTTCTGTACAAAATTACCTTTGATGTTAAGATGAAGCTGATATGAGTGTGAATCTGTCAGATTAAGAAGGTATTTTCCAAAGTCACTGTCTTCTTTAGCCTCTTTTGTTCCTATTTCTGCAGCTCAACAAGGAAATTCTCAGAGGGTTACTGAAACGACTTGTGAATCTGTCTTTTATAGCCATCACAGTTCCTGTCATCAGGGATTTGACAGTGCACCTGATGTGGGATCAGTGCTTTCTGCTCAGTCTGAACACATCTGTCAGCTGAGCAGTCGCTCCTCATGTTTCCTCCCCCGCACTGCAGATTACTTCCATTCCTGAAATGCAGCTAAAACACGTGTCTCTTTGACTAAACTCTGTTAGTATTCACTGTCTGTCTGCACTTAAGGAATTTGACAATCTCCAAAATAAGCATGAAATATTTAGCCATCCATTAAAGAGGGTTTACTGCTTCATGCCTCTCTCGCTCTGCGTCCTCCCTACTGCCAGCTAATTCCTCAGCTCTCGCTCTAATTTTCTTTTGACTGCTTCTGTCATCTTCAATGTCCTCACATAAATACGAAGGCCGGCATTGTCCTCTGAACAAAATCCAATCCAAGATAAAAGCAACACACTGCAGCTCTCAGCCCGATCGACGGACAAATAAAACAGTCTTAAAGGTTAGGCAACGAAAACCAGGTGAGAGTGAACTTTAACCTTCGCAAACCTCTGCATTACACAAGCATTTCCTGCACTGAACGCCGGCACTGCATCTCAACCCTGATTCCAAAGACTGTTAGCTGCAGCTGTGAGAACCTCCTATTTGTTTTATATAACTAGGACTTTGCAGATTTACATTACTGAAATGAAAAACAAATACTGAATCTATCTGCAAACTGTTCAGTCAGTCACTTCTTAATAATGTTTTCGTAGCTGATACCTGCAGATGTAGATACTTGTCTCTGCTTCATGTTGTTCTACAAGAACTTAAACACTTCCTGCACTGAAAAAACGTCAGCTGTCATCTGTGTTATCCGTGCAGCGAGTAAGTTCCCTCCAAAGCTTTGATAGCAAAGCAAATTACGCTGCATAAGCACAATTTCTACTGCACGGCTGTTCAGGTTTTTTTCTCCAAAGCAAAATGAAACAGCTGACATTGAAAGCCAGTTAATGTGTTTTAATCAACCTTTATATGAGTTATCGTCATTTACAATGGTGTCGGGTATAGAACAACAGCAAACAAACAGAAAAGCAAACAATAAAATCAATGAATGACAGCTGAAAGTTAAACATGCTGCTGAGGAAATAATGAAAAAGAAGCAAATTCAAGTAAAGTGTGAAATTAAATAGATACAGCAGAAATAAAGAGCTGAAATCACAGTATGGTTTAAACATTCACAGTCAATTAAAACAGGATATGAAGTAATGCCTTTGAACAGCAACAGCAGTGATGCAGAGAGTCCAAGTTTAAGGCCTTTGCAGATGTATAAGCTGCATGTGAGAGAATGACATTTTTCCTCAGTTCTGATTAATGGAGTGTTGAGCAACAACCTATTCTGTGAGCGAGTGCTGTGATCATGTGAGTTCACAGTTAAAAGGGATGAGGTGTAGGGTGGAAGCATCTGTATTAAAGCTGGTACTGGTCCTGCCTCACAGCCAAAGATGGTCAGCTGACCTTTTGGTAATGACGGCAGTAAGGCTCATCATCAAGTTACGATGGCAGCTTTTCCATATATGACATCCAAAACAAACTTCTCGTGCTGAGAAGCACTTGATTCAGCTGCATATTGCTGGTAGATGAGCAGAGAACCCTGTTTCAGCTGCTCACACTCATTCATATTGTTTTGTCTCATTTCCTGCTTTTCTTTTTTTTTTAAATGAATTTCGGTGTTTAGCCCACAACAAAGGAGACCAGGAACCTGATTGTCAGGCAAATTGTGTCCTTCTCTGGTGCCACCTGAGACAGATGACATCACTCAGCCAAACAAACTGAGCCAAAGAGGAAAACACTCAATTCATTAATCCTGTTTCCAACATGACGGAAGTGAATCTTCTCATCCTGCAGCTCTCGAGTACAGTAACAACCAGCAATGAAGACATGATTATAAAAAACCCAAGAAATCACCCACACCTGTGTTCTCCTCATCAGTCCTGATCTTTCTTCTTATCAAACGTTAGCACTGAGCAGCTAGATCAGATCACTTATTCATATTTTTTATAGCTGTAAATGACTTTAGCAAATAAAATTCTTTCTAACTATATTTTTGCAACTCCTTTTGCCTCACAGCCTCAGTACGTTATTTCCTCTGTTTTCCCCTTTTATTGCGCTTCTTTCCCCCCTCTTAACCTTTCGCCTCTATTTGCATGTGACTTTGATCTTAATAAATGCAATTAATGGATCACCCCTCCAAACCTTTCAGAAATCACATCTGTAGCCGATAATGAAATGTGCCGAATTCACTGGTGAGGGGTGAATAATTGAGGGCTATAAGGTCGGATTTTGCAGTTCATACCAGTGATTTCATTTAATTACGTTCAGGACTGTTACAACACTGTCAGGATGCTTAGTTGCACACACGAAGACCTGAATTCTTGATCCGAGTTTTGAGAATATCTGTGAAACAACAGCACAACTGGATTTAAGGGGGCCTTTGGAGTTCACTTGTAAACAAAAAAGCTTTATTTATATTCAGTTTTACTCATCAAACTTAACTGGGTGTGTCCTAACCAAAGTGTCTAGTGCATTTCTTTCATTTGTGTACATCAATATGGATTACAATAAAATTTCATCTTAAACTTGATTGATCTAAACAGCAGAATGTGACAAATCACTGATTCGTGTGACATTTCTTTGCAGATGATGCTGCCCTTTTGACTTCATGGGACCAGCACCATCAGATCACACTCTTCCTCTTCCTTTCTTCATCTCTTTTCTTGCGTATCTCTGACAGACTCTTTCTCACCACGAACGGAGGGAAGGAGGAAGGAGGATGAAAGACTCTTTCATCCGTCGTGCTGCTCTGTTTCAAATATTAATAATCACTTTGAATTATTCACAAACTGCCGGTGTGCACTCTGTCGGCTTGAATGAGCTGTCACCCGCTGGTAAAAATGTGTGTGTGCGTGCACATATTCTTGACTCTGGGAGCTCGTACTGTGGCCCACGCACCTGTGTGTGTAATATGTGTAAAAGGCCATAAGGCCATAATTAAGTTCAAAAGGGAGGGATCATTTAATTGGACAGAACACCTGGGTAGAAGTGTAAAACTGCTACAAAGTACGAAATTTAAGTAATTACCCGTGCCATTTTGATGGAAACTGTTTCCTAAGATCCATTTTAAACTTTCTGTTTAACTCAAAGAACTGAAGTGGATATTTCTACCTGTTTTCTACCCAGAAGGCAGCACTGCTTCTTCCTCAAGATTCACTTGGGGTTGGAGTAGTGAACTTTTCTTGTAACTGCCAATTCATGGTCGCAGTGATAGCTTAATAACAAAGCAAAAAACTAAGAAAGAACAGGTCTACATGATACTACTTGAAGCTCATCTTGTTCACATCCTCCTTATACATTTTTTTGTAGTTTGATACCACGCTCATGTCTGCGTGGAAGGCATATTTCTGGATTTCTGGAAGCTAAGCTAAGCTAAGTGCTCAGCTTAGCTTAAACAAGGCCAAGAGGAAAAGTGCAAGAAAGACTGAATGGACAAAAATGTGAAGAAAAGTTTGTCCACAAAAGCCCAAGAGGAAGAAAAGAAACAATGAAAAAAATACCTCTGGAGACGTCATATCAATTTTTCCTTGTCAGAGAAGGATTACTGCAGCGGGAAGGTCGTGTTCGACCACAATGTGCAGCAACACCAGACTTGGAAACAGAACAGATGTTCATAGTAAAACCAGAAGCGGCTGAAGTCACAGAAAGAGGTCTCCTGTGTGCACAAAGATATTATCTTCAGTCTGAAAAACCCCCAGGAACAACTGGCCACACTTGAGAAGATGAAGTCTGCTCATTTGAAATTTCAGGTGTTAGCCCTTCATGTTTTCCATGAAGGCTTGTGTACCAGAAAAAAAAAAGACAAATCAAACTAATTTGATTTGATTTGACAAACACATCAGCCTTCTCTCCCCTCTATCACTGCACAAATTTTTCCAGGGTCAAAGACATGCTTTAAGTCGTCTACTCTCAGAGCTCTGCCTGAAGCCAAGTTCCCATGTCTTGCCTAAAGTGAAGGTTGGTTAAGTTATTGACACCTTCGCCCAGGCTCACTGGAGGTGGAGCCTCGAAGCTTTTAAAGATACGTCCAACAGTTTAAGAAGCACCAGGTAACACTGCTTCCCAAACCAGCTAAGCATCATTACAGAGCAGAACCCTTCAATTCTGCCAAATCTGCAGGATTAACATCACTTTTACACTAAAACCTTTTCTTTCTCCTTCATCTCTTTTTATCTTGTCCACTCCCTCCCTCTGTGCTGTAATGACACAGACTCATGAAGACCTATTTAGCTGTATGGCGCTGTGGTCTAAGCCCTTTCATTATCCCTGCTCGTCTTCATAGGGAAGAGCTCTTGAAGAAAAGCCTGCCTTGATGACAGTCACACAATCAAACTCGCGGCAGCCAGCTGCTGAGGGGGCACCGTGTCATTATCACAGCTCTCCTCTGGCGGCATCACCAGCCCTGTTCTTCAAGCTCTCTGAAAGCAATCTAATGAGTGCATTATTTCTGCCTCGGCCGAAAGGGGATTCAAGTGTGCAGAAAGAGAGATTATAGAGGTGTGTATGCTGATGTCAAACAATAGATTCAGCTCTGGGATGCATTGTGAGGATTACAATGCTCCCTTAAGGGGACAGTCGAATGAAACTACGCCATGAAACTTCCCCAGATGATTACCTACACGCAGACAATTATCTTTTGCATGACAGGTTCTCTGAAATGTTATGATTAAACATGCAATGAGTAATTATCAAATTGAATATGCACTCTTTCATGCGTTTCCAGAACTGAAATCTGCACATTGGATAAAGCCAGGTTCAATATGACACGACAGGTGAAAAGAGTAAAAACAGATATCACCGTGAAAGTTTCCCAATTGACTACTAACATTATCTGCAACCACCTGAATATCCCTCTCCTCACCCGCCCTTTCCAGGCGTGTAGGAGAAGCTAAATGGTCACAAAAGTCCCACAGAGGAGGAACGCTCCATCTGTAGATGTGGGAGCATTTCTTCTTCTCAGGTGATTCTATGCTGATGAAATATACTCATGAATATTTAATTTCTGCCAATACATCCCTGTAAATCCTACACACTGGTCCTTTAAGACAATAACTTTTTGTATTGCAGGTTTAAATATGCAAATGAGAGATTATCAAATATGTGCTAATTTGCATGAATGCCAAGAACATAAATCTGAACTGAAACAAGGCGTGTGTGCCCTGAAGAGTTTCCCCTCAACACACTTAATTAACACTTCAGGAATTCAGTCATGAATGCCGACAGACCTGCCCTTTGCTTTTTGGCAGCGCCTTGAATAAATGTCAAACACTTTTGGTCACACTCAGTGCTCCTACTAAGCAATTACATAAAATGAATGATTTGATTTAAATTGTGCCAGTACATCCTCTTTTGGTCATGGTGACAATACGCTAAGACTGAGGACGAAGCAAATTTTACAAGTGGACATAATATAACGACTGACTGACTGACTGACTGATGCAAATCGAGGCAAAACACATCCACACATTTAAAAAATGTTCAACTTGAACAAAGAAATACCTGCTTATCCTGAGATTTATGACTCCAGGATCACAGAGAGGCAAGAGGAAAACAAAGAAAACTGGAGAGGAAATTTGTAAAGCAAACGACAATATGCAACAGTTTAAAGGCTGAATGGTTCGCTCCATGACGAGTGACCTGTCCCTGATGGAGTAACCCTTTAAAGTAGCTGTGCATGGTGACAAAAGATCTGAAAAAGAGGATTTCTAGAGTTCAGACATTTTCTTTACCACCACCATCAGATCAAAGTCGCCTTGACTCACACTTCAGGAGGTTTAAGGCTTGATGTGTGTGAGAAGTCTTTCGAGTTTGCTAACCTTTTTGACCTCTTGCATCACTGTCAGGCCATAATCTCCCTCTCCAAATTTCCAAAAGTCTGCACAAAGTCCACCACATTGAAGGAAAGCACTATCCTTCCATCTGCAGATTAGGCTCTATATCATCAAGAACAACAAACAAAGCTGCACTACAGTACATTGTTTCATTTGCCTTCAAATCAGCATCACAAGCACATAATTGTAAAGACAATGAAGAACCATAAAACCCAAAAATAGATGCCAAAAATCCCCCCAGTGACTCAGCCAGAAGAAGCAGCAGTGAAATAAGAGCTGAAACCAAAGGACCTGAGAAAAATGGGGGGGGGTTTTCATCTTCAGAGGAGGTTGATGTTGAAGGGGTGGATGTCAGAGAGACGAGGCTTCAGGCTTTCCAAGATACTCCCTCCTGGCACTACACAACAAGTGCTGATCCAGGTGGGTCATGGAGGGCTTAAAAAGCTTTGGAAATCCAAACAAGGACTCAGAAGACCTGCTGTGTCAAGAGCTTGAAATCAGTTACTCTCTTTTCTGTAAAAAAAAAAAAAAAAAGAGAGAGAAAAAGTCCAACATAATCATTCACAGCATAAAGCCATCTCTGTTTACTGAAGCAGTGACGGTCCTTCATGCCGTCACTGACCTCTGAGGCTAAATCACATGAAGCGAAGCCTTTAACATGTCATTCATGCCTCTCCAGACCTCCAAGCTTCAGGCAAATTTTGACTGAAAGGTTTACAGCTGCACCCAAAAAGTGTGGGATTCATTTCTTGAGCGTGTTTCCAGCCAGGCCTGGTCTCAACGCTTACAGTGACAAAGCTGCTTTGTTTGACAAGATCTCTTTGCTTTTAGTGTAATAAATAAGAAATTCTTGATTTCCTTTGGTAAGTAGGATATGTAGTTAAATGCTTTCTTTGTTTTCTGTTTGTTACGTTTGGAGGCTGCAGAGCGTGTTTTATTTTGAAAACTGGAAGCTCTATCCTGTTCTGTGTCTGACTTCCTGTCTGGCTCGATCTGCTCTGTTCAGGGACGGAGAAACATTTCTGGGACACTTTGAAACACTCAGTCGCCGCCCACGTACCCTTTATTGACCGACCCCCTCTGCCTGGTACCTGCATCACCACACAATCAGTGCGCCTTTGAGTGGAAAATGACTGCTTGTGTGTCACAGTGTTTTAATCTGTGGCAAAAACGCAATTGATTAATTGATCATCTTTATTACGCAAGAATCCACAACAGCTGCTTGTTGTAACTTTTAAAAGGATTTTCTTTCTTTTTGCTGTTTTATAACATAAAACAAATATCTTTCGATTATTTTTACCTTTGTAAAGTAGATGCATTATTGCTCAGGTGGCACCACATAATGTAATAAAGACACCTGAAAATGCCACTCTGAACTGATCCTGTAAGTCATCTGTATTGTCTTGATTTCATAATCAACAATAAGACGATAGGATTTAATCAAATCCCACAATAAAGCTTTATTTCTCCGACTGCCCCTGAAAATGAAGCTAAAGATGCAGACATTCATTTAATTTCCACTTTTTATCCCAATGAGCGCGACTTCTAAATGGTCTAACTGCCTGTGAACCGCTGAGACGTCCTCTTAATGGCTAATGAGGTGAAGCTGTTCAGCGAGTGCAGAGCGCCCTCAGTTCTCCTCCATTCATCCCACTCAGTGCAGTCCCACAGGTCGCACTGGTAATGGAGACTTAGACTGGTGCACACACACACACACACACACACACACACACACTTCAGCACACGCTTCTTACTTACACACAGAATCAAAAGCCCACTTTATTAAGCCAATCAGAATTCGATCCGGAGAGAAGAGACTGGAGTAGCGCTGACGAGCACATGAGTGGACACTGCAAACACACAAGCCTCAGTGAGAGCGCAATTACTGCAACACAACAAACAAGAGGCGCACACACACACACACACACACACACACACACACACACACACACACACACACACACACTCACACAAACATTAAACGCCCTGAACGACTGACGCCACGAGGATTCACCTTCAGTGCATCAACAAATAATTCATTATTTCCATGCCTCTGCTTTTTTTTCCCAGTTTATCATTATAATAACCTGAAGGCAAAAGAAGTGGATGCAAAGAGGAACGGGAAGTTTTCCTTAATTGTTATTTGTGTGTGTATTTATGCAGCATTTTCTATGTTTATAGCTACGTGAGCCAAAGACCTAACTGCAAGCAAATCCTAAACCTGAGCCCAAACTCCCGAATCATTAATCAGAAGATCGCTCTGATCATTACTGCCGATCAGCTCATTGTTTTGTTTGGAGTTTTAAGAACTGAGCACATCAAGATCAACAGACTGTTCGGTGCCATGAAAGCTTCAGAGAGGAAGAAGGTGAAATAAGATGATATGATTAAAGGAGTTCCAGTCGAAGGTCAGTGGAAAACCACGTGGAAAGCACCAAACACTGAGGCACCATAACAAATCATAGCAGTGTTGCTTTTCTATTACTTGCACTAAACATATTCCTTTGTACTTTCATGATTGTCGTTAATCCAGCTAAAGTTTAGTTCCTTGATTCTTGAATGAACATTGTGTTTTTGACACGAGCTCAGCGCATTCAGACGCTTAAACCTGCGTGTGATGCTGCCGCAGGGTGACCAACGCGGACGCTGCTTTGTTCCCTTTGGTGAACAAATGTTTTCTGCGTGTCAGCACCATGCAGGGAATCGCGCAAAGAGCACACGACACAGGCGGCGTATTTTCAAAAGCCCTGCTATTTTTAAACATGTCGCCTTCCATCACGACCTGTGAACATGGAGCTGTTTCATGATTCCCACCTACAAGGTTCAGAATACCGCAGGAGTGGGTTGCTGATGAGGATGCATGGTAAACTGCACATGAATCTAAAAAGAAATAAGTCACACACATCGTTGTGTTCCTCCGTCCTGCTCTCCTGCAGCTGGAATAAGAGTCTTCCTTTAAAGGAAGCTCCAGCCATTTGTCACTTGGAGCGTTTCTTCGCATCACTGCTGTGTTCGTCGTCTTGTTTTGAGCAGAGGAGACGGTCTGTCGCTGTCATGCTTTGGAAAAAGAGCCAGCATCTCCTTTTATTCATGCTCCTGCAGAGAGCAAACTAATGGTCTTACGGCGCGGCTAAAGCTCAATAATGACATCGTTTAGAGCTGCCGGTTTCCCAAAAAAGTGAAGCTGAACCACGAGCCAGTTCTGTTTCATGCATATCATCAACACCTCACCAGTGTGCCCGGAGGTCAGATCATTTCATCTTTAACTCAGTTTTAATCTGAAGGTGAGAGTATTTTCTGATCTGATGCCTTGAATGACTGTCAAACGAACGTAACCCTCTCTTTTCTACCTCAGCTGTTCAGGTTGGGTTAGATTTATGCACTTTGTTGGGGTTTGGTTGAGATTGCGTCACACTGTTGGTCCTGGAAATGAACTCAAGCAAACAGCAGGTTTCGTGTTTGTATGTACTTTTTACTGCCTGACAAAAGACGCCAAAAAAAGAAAATACAAAATCAATCTTCTGTAATTGTCCATTGTGCAGTTTAACGTCGTACACCCCCCTCGTACTGATTTTCTGTTTTTAAGAAACGCACATCAAACATCGACATCCCTACTGGTAAAGCTAATAAACTACCAGCAGGAGGGACTTTTTCTTCGAGTCACTTCTTGAAAAACAGCAGTTGAGAGTAATTTCCCCTGATGCTGTTAGCTAACGCCGTGACAGAAAGCAGGAGAAAGGAGACTCGCTGTGTCTTCAAAGACGTCCTCCAGCGAAATAAGCCAGGCGTTTCACAAAGACTGAAAAGAAAGCGCTTTCTTTTCATTCTGAGGCACTGGTACAATCTGTTTTTGATTGAAACGTTACAAAAGCATCAGCGCGAACGAGGCCTTGTGGAAATCAAGGTCACTGGATATTGAGCGCTCACTGCGATGCATTTTCACAAACAGCGCACACTGTGCATACACTGAAATATGGCAAACAAGCAGCGGATATGCAGATTATTACAGTGTTTGAGGCGCTGCTCATAAAACTCCCTGTGAGCAAACAACACCAACACCAGTCAGATTCATGCGTGTTATGTCATTGACAGGATAAAGAGAAGAAAACAAACATGTGTTCAAGAGGTTTGCTCGTAAAGGAGGGAATTATGAGCCGACTGCAGTTCAGCTGTGCACAACTTGCTGCTGTGGTTCAGTCTTCTGATCTCTGCTGAGCGTACTTGCTGCTAAAGAGACACATGCCTCTCAGGAGTCGATGGAGGTCAACGCAGGGCCGAACTGAGAGCGAATATTAGACTTTGATATGAATATGAATGCTAACGTTGCCTGCTGTCTGCTGGCCCCACCCCTGCTCTGTGTTCATTTTGTCTGCCTTCATGCAATATTGTTAACTCCCCTGTCATTTCAGATCCTGTCAGTCCTGCGATGCATCTCATCTGCCTCACCTGGTTTTCCCTGCCCATTTCCTCACCTGCACCTCATCCCCTCATTAGCGCCTCGTTGTTTCTACCAGCCCAGCTTCATTCATTCTCTGACAGTCTAAAGTATTTAGGGGGCTTTCTAGCGGGCTCCTTGATGGATTTATGTACCTGACTGGAATGATTACCTAGTGGGGACTCTGCTGTTTCATTTTTCCCGATCCTTAACAAGCTAACAAGTTTGCCAAGTCAAACTTTAGAAGCTCCATGTTGTGTTTACGGCTTGTTTTTGCTAAATGCAGCCCCTCAGTCTGTGTGCTTCAGTGTCTCAAACAGATGCTGAATGGTACCTTTACCCTTATCGTGCTTTCAGCTAACACCTGTGCATCTGCTCCCACCATGTTCTCATCCCGGGGATGCACACAGCCTTTGATTCCTTCCAGAAAACCTTTCTAACGCATGAAAAACACGTGAAACCGTCGCAGTTTGGTTCAGTTCAGGTACCAAAACTACTTGCTTAGGTTGAGGAAAAGATTTGGTCTCTCACATGAACCCTGGTCTCCGCCCCAACCTCCACCCCTCTAAGGACATTTAGGTCTTTGTACTACATCACCTTCCCTCAGCTTATAATATTGCTGCATCTCATACAAGCATACAAGGTGGCCTTTAGCGTTTGTACGAGAAGCCGGAGGGTGTGACGAAGCGTTGACGCCCTGGGAATGCGACCAGGCAGGTGGCTAACTTAGCTTAGCACAGAGGTAGGAAACAGTCTCCAAAGGTAATGGAATGAGCCTACTTGCACCTCTAAAGCAAATTCACACATCTCGTGTTTAGTCTGGAAATATCTGAAGTCTCGCCACGTTTCAGCCTCACAAAAACACAAACTGCTTCTTTCTGGTGAGATTCTCCAGTGGATCCATTTGGCTGCAGCTCCACAGAGGCTCTGAGCTCAGCAGGCACTCATCACAAGCAGTTTACACTCAGATACTGATATCATCTCTGAAAATCCTCCACGGCTGAGCTTCTGTAATTCCCCTCCACCAACATTTGGAGTCCTTAAACGACTTCCAGAGCACAGACTCCAGCTGCTCAAACCCATGATTCTGTGTAATCAAAGCGCTTCAGCGAGGCTTTTATTTTGAGATGATCACTTCTAGCCTTGTGTTTAGAAATGAACATTGCTCGAGAGGGAGCCACAGCTGCAGAAAGCAAGCTTTTATGATCTTATCAGTTTAATTCAGCAAAGACGGCCGTGAAGAGAGGAGCGTGCTCTCATCCTCGCCGGCTGAGACGTGGAAGATTGGTCCTGCTGGCTGCACTGAAATTCTGATGTGGGGTAAGGAGACAGATGGGACGTTTTCTGTCCAAGCAGGAGGTGAGAAATCAAAAGATAACAGGACTGGACTCACCAGTGTAAGATCTTTTTCCTCTCAAGTCTCATTGGCGTGAAAGATCACAGACTGAAGACCTTTCAAGTTTCCCTTGCAACCGTTAGGCGTCATCACCGTGTACTTGTGCTCTTTAAAATGGACTGAACTAATTATCAAAATCTGCACAGACGTTTCTCAACATACATTGTGACTTTTATGATATATGAGACACAATAATGCCATAACACAGGTCACAAGTAGACATCACTTCATTTTAAAGGGTCACAAGCCAAAAAGACATTGTGAACACGTTAAAAAACTTAGAATTTAGTATGAAAACGATTCATCGTTCAGCCCTTCATGGAGGTATATATTTCCACCAGTACAAATCAACTGACCATCTGTTCCTCTCAAACTGCAAACATGAAGGTGACAATTAGATTCACTCTCATGCTTGTTAACCTTAAATGCTGCCAGCTGTGACGTCCCCATCTTTCTCTGTCAGGCTCACTCTGTCTCGTTTGAGGCGTTTGTCTCTTTGTCTGTCATAAACACTCTGCCTTGTCTGTTGGGAACTTTGTTTGCCAGTAAATCACCTTCTGTGTGGTTCAACAAGAGGACGACGCAGAGCTACTGAGGAAACTTAAAGACAGAAAACTGCAGAAAGCAGCACTGGTCAAAGTGTTTTTCACTACTTTTGTGATATATATAAAAAAAACTGGGTGCAAGAGACATAAAAGCAAAGGTTTCTCTTCACAGCCCCATTAGAGCAACAAAGCAAACTAAAGTCCAGTGGATGTCCTGGAGGCCTCATATGTTCTTTTTACTGACGCACAACAAAAGCCTCTAATGTCAAAACATGTCGTTTCTCCTTCAAGCTGAAGTTCTGCAAAACTATTCTGGGGTAGAAATAGAGTCATTTCAAAATAGAGCTTCTCGGAGGCAGAGTGTGAGCACGGTTTAGATGGCCAGTAATTTATCTGGAAATATTCAAAGCAGGCTGTGGAACAGGCGATAGAGCACAAAACACTATCAGCAGTTTAATAATTCATCTGGAGGGGTCCACTGATAATAATAATACAAATCAAATCCTGCACACTCGCTGAGAAAACACCTTTTCAAGTGCAAAGGAACAAACCGTCCTGGAAAACATAATTTAAAACTTAATTTATGGCGATGATATCAGCGTTACAGCAGCAGCCCTGATTTATCCGAGCACAGGCCATATCTCACTGTTTTCTAATGAGGCCCGCCGCTAATTTATAACTGCACTTAATGACACTATTTTGATCAAGGATGCATTTAGACACTCACAATGTAAGGCAGGAAAAAGGCGATCAATAAATGCGTCCTCCACAGTCGGGCTGTGCGACTTGTTTCAGAGGAAAAGATCCTCTCAGCTGCCCGATTTTTGGAAGTACAGAGCCGAGGTGCAGTGTTATAATGAGACTAGACAGGATTACAGGTATTTCTATGGCGTTAAGAAGCTAAGAAGAGAACAGAGAGGTGCACATCAGTCAGGGGCTCTTCACTTCGACAGAACATCGCTTTGATTGCGTCTCAGTTATTTGAGACATTTGCTGCCACATCAAGTATTTCTCATTCATTCCATAGATGGTCATTAGATCATCTGTATGATGGAGGGCAGTGAAACCGTCAGGGAAACTTACTGAACCTTTCCTGGATGGCGAGGTGCAGAGCTGTCTTCATAGTCTGGTTCAACCATCAACAACCACCCACATCCTTGAAAGATCTGCTGTTGTAGACACGGCTGACCAATCGTAGCTTAGTAGGCGGGATTAAGAATGGGAATGTTATCCCTATTGGCAATTCTGTCTGATTACGAGGCTTCATCACTTCTGTCCATAAAATATTCATCGGCTGTGTTGTCTTCTCTGCCGAGTGAATACCCCAGTTTATACTTTTCACACTTCACAGAAAGCATATTTACTCTTCTCTACCAGCTCGGCTCTTTTTTCAGTTTGACCCTAATTCCCATCGACTCTCTCAACAAGCTAGCTAAGATCTGGGACATCCAACTGCAGCAGAAAAACCAATCAAGAGAAGATGTTTTCAGACCTGTTGATGAAAATACAACAGACAAGAGCTGCGTTACAAAGAAGTTTGTTTGTTCTAGATCGCTTTCACAGAAAAAGAAATCTGCATGATTTCACTTAGCGTTTAACGAAAA
Source organism: Chaetodon trifascialis (assembly GCF_039877785.1). Lineage (NCBI taxonomy): Eukaryota > Metazoa > Chordata > Actinopteri > Chaetodontiformes > Chaetodontidae > Chaetodon > Chaetodon trifascialis. Next base: position 2,508,366 of record NC_092063.1, on the reverse strand, counting down.
GGCCTTCTGCTTTAGACTCGTTTGTTCTTTCTGTCCAGATGTTGCATGTGCGTCTTCCTTCGTTATGGTAAATGTATTTGTATAGAGCTTTTCTAGCCTGACGACCACTCGAAGCGCTTTTACAACACAAGTCTGTTTCCAAACACCCCGGTGTGGTGAGAGGTTGGTCTGGAATGAGATGATGCCTTTTTTGGGGGGTCAAGCAGTTGTGGTTTGGTTGAAGGTCACTTAAATAGTAGAAACATTATTGGCTCTAACCTTGAAGGACATCCGCTAATGTTAATCGACCTCAGCCTTCAATTTAAAGTAGGGCATACTGTGGCTGATCCCTGCTCCTTTTTATATCACCGGATGTTTATAATTACTTATAAGTGGCTGTGTGACTGTTAAACAGAATCATGGGATTCAGGCAAGGATGGAAAACAGGTACACGAGTGCATGCACACTAGATTGGATGAACCTGCCTTTGAAAAGATTGTTGGTCTCCAATCAGCCAAGTAATTCAGCAGCAAATTAGCCAGAGGTTTTCAAATCATTTGTTAAAAGGACTACGGCATCTTTCAATCTTTACATTCATCCCCGGCTCAAATAAAAGAGTTCTCGTCCATTGTTGTGGCATAATGGGTCATTAAATTGCTGCTTTTATCCACAGTGCATGGAGAGGGAAACGTGAAACCATGGCAGTGTTCAGGAGCCTTGAGGACTACTAGAAGAAATACAGTATGTGAATAACACAGTGTCCAGGCTGTGGGCAGCTGAGGCTAATATAACATCAATTTAATTAAATTAATTCTAAAGTAGGTCAAGTAATGATCGTACTTGTTCTTTTCATTGACCACTTTAAACCTCCACCTTTCTCATCTTTCTTTGTCCATTATGTCCCTTCTTCCTCTTCAGTCCCTCTGATTCTGTAGATTTCTAAGGCTCCACAGATCATCACCTGGAGGTCCATGACCCCTGCAGCTTTTCCTGCCATTGATTCCTGAGGTCTTTGGATTATGACGTCACTGGGACGTTGTTTCTGCCTCTGAAAGGCAAATATCTTTTGAGTTTTAGGATGTATGCATGTATACTCTTAGACCTCCACACAGCTACATGAAGACCTTCACTCCCTCTGGTTAACACACACATGCGCACACCCTGTCATGCATACAGAAGGTGCAGCGCCGGCCTCATTATCTTGAAAAGAGAGTCACGAACTGAGATCTGAGGATGGTGCAGAGAGAGGGAGACCGTGCCCTGGGATGAGATGTTCATTAGAGCCTCACCTGCCATTCTGTCGTAGTTCTGCCGCTGTCAGCAGCTGCATGTGTGCGAAGGAGCGCACACACACACACACACACACACACTTACAGTCATGCAACACCTCCCTCGTGCACAGCAGTGCAGTCCGCGTGCTGTGAATAATGAACGATTTTTCTATAAATCCCGGTGCGGGGCGTGGAAACGCTGAGCGTGTTCGCTCGGCCGGCGTCTCCACATTTGACAGCCTTTTCACTGCTAGCCGGCCAGCCTCGCTCAAAGCTCTGCCAAGAGCATTACAGCACCGGCCTTGTGATTGCTGACTGCTGTCTCCTGGCAAACAGTGCGCATTATCACGAAACCTTTCAACTCCTGTGGACATTACAGCCGAGGCCTCTGTCAGCCAGCAGCAGGTAAAGTGCCAGGTGCCCTCATTGAGGCTGTTGATGAAGACCTGGCGGCTGCTGGGGAACAAACCTGTGGCCTTTGTACTACAGGATAGTACCTGGGGCCATTAAAGCACCTTCTCACCTCACCTCTCCTCTTTCAGCCATGCTCATTTTTCTCCACCTCTCCCTCTCTGCTGTCAGCTCGAGCTGCAGTCAAGCCGAGCGAGCCTCCTCATCTCTTTTCTGCCGTTCAGCATGTTTTTAAAAGTACTGATGTCAAAAATAGTTGCACTAAAAATCCGTCTTAGCAATTTAGTCAAGTGGTCCCTTACTGAGTGCTTCAGGTTTCTTTTCGTTCAAAAATAAGGACACAGTCGTCGAGACAATTCTCGAAACAAGGTAAAGTGGGAACATCTGGAACGATCTCCTTGATTTCAAATGAGTCTCAAAGTGACTTCGATGCAACTCATTATGTAAAGTTTAGGATGAAGATGGGGGTTAAGGTTAGCTTTAGGCAATGGGTATGGGTAAGTGTGTGTGTGTGTGTGTGTGTGTGTGTGTGTGTGTGTGTGTGTGTGTGTGTGTGTGTGTGTGTGTGTGTGTGTGTGTTGGAAGGTGCAGTTTTCGAGAAGTTTCTTTCCTGAGACACAAAAATCTGGAGTAAAGCCAGCAAAGTTTTCTTCAGACGCTCTGACTGGAGTTTGATGGCACACATTTTATTTATTTCTGCATTTATTCATGACGGCACCATGAAAGCTTGAGTGCACTGGATGTGATAACTGCCAAACTCGGCAGTTACGCTCCTAATTTGACACGGTGGGGGTTGATTTACCAAGTCAGATGAGTCAAACGAGTCAGAGAGCATTCGTGCTCATTCACTGCGAGACCTCGCTGAGGTTTAGGCAAAATGACACGTGGGCTTAATGTATTTGAGACGGCGGAATATGGAGGAAGGGAATGGAAATTTATACAAATGAGACCTGAAGCTGATTGTCATCCCCGACTGAGAGCCACAGCAGAAGGTTTTGCTTCTGTGATTGAGGATCTGTGAGAAGCAGGTACTAAACATTTGCAGCACTGTTGACGACGTGGCAGCTGATTTTATTGCGAGTGTGTCGCTGAACCTTTCGTCGAGCGAGCAGCTTGCTTGAAGAGCTCATGAAGAACTGAAAAGTTTTCTTGTATTTGGAGCAGTGCAGAACTTTTAGTCCTTTCCAGACATTTGCCAGGTGTCTTTCGCCATGCATCAGGTCATAATTCACGGCAGTAACTCAGCTGCAGCTGACATGAGAAGTCTGCTAAATGTAAAAGATGCAGGGCACAAATCAGCAGCCGTGACAGTCATTTGAAATTAATCAGTAATTTAAAATGACTTAAAAAAGTTAATGTTTGATAAGGTTACTAAACCTGCCTGAGTGAGCTTCACTGCATGCACTGCAGAGCAGATCTCACACACATTTATACATTCATGCCTCATTTGTTGCATGTTTGCTTTTCGAGGCTGAACCTGCTGTAAAATGCACAGAGGAAACAAACTGCAGTTGACTCTTCTTGGTTTGTTTTCTGCAGCAAGCTGTCCTGCTGTCTTTGAGCTAATATTTCTAGAAGTCAGTCTTGTGTTATCTCCAGTGTCTCCAGTCTGAGTCACAGTCCCTGGAAGGCATCATCATACCTATCATCACACTATTGTTCTGAGGGCACGGGTGTAATCATGTGTGAAATTAGTTTGGATAGGGTTTGATAGTGCTCCGTGTCTCCACGGATAAATTCAGAGCCCATCTAATTACGAACTGGAGCTGTGGAGGGAGAGACCAATGACCTGTGGCCTGTTTATCTGCCACTAATCAGGATCATCTGAGAGGAGAAAACGGTCACAAGTGCTCCATGAAATCATCTTTGTGGTAAATTACGTATGTGAGAATCCAGGCTTTAAGCTAGGCTTTAGGAACTGCGTGCACTATTTCAAACTTTAACGTTTATTGTCAGTTTTATCTTCATTAAAACCACATTTTCCATCAACCCGCCTGCTTCCTGTCCAAAATAACCAAAGCAAAGTGATCACGTTATCACATTATCACATGCTACATGTTTATCTCGAGGTGAGATCGATCTGCAGCAGAAGAACAGCGCCCTCTACCTGTTTCATGGCGGAAGTCCTTTAAAACTGGCTTTGTTCTGCGAGTGAACAACCTCTGACAACGAGCCAAAAAGTTCACCCGTTCCATCCTCTTCTGGGATTTATCTCCAAATGAAGTGGTTTAGATAAACCTGACTGATCCTGTTGGAATAATAAATACATGTGATATAATAAACCCACATTTTGCTTTCATCACAGCAAATTTCAGTAGCTTCTGGTCATTAACTGTAACCACAAAGATCAGAACAGCTCCAAAGCTTCAAAGCACGCCCACTAAAAGAGCTTACAGTGCTTCTGACTTTCTGATCAAGAATAAGATCCTTTTGGTTTGACAGGAAACAGCTGTTATTTCACCCTCCTCAAACACACCAGACTCCATTAACAACACCAGTAATTTTACCTCGCAGATCATTGCAACACAAACTTGATTCACACAAAATAAAAACTCATCAAAGCCATCGTGGTTGGTCATTCTGCAGCTCTGGTCACAGAGTTACGCCGCCTCTGACGCTGACCTCCCTCTGGCAGCCATCTTGGTTGTTGCGTATCTGAGCGGGAGGCCGACCAGACGCGTCTGCCACAGCAAATAAAGCATGAGCTCGCAGATTCATCTGGTTTCCAGGCTGCACAAATGCACCATTGGAGGTTGATGCATTTTTAATTTTGTTGTGGATGCACAAGGGCAGCAAAGTCCTTGAGTCTTGGACAAACGTCCACGCTGGACGGTGTGAGTCTTACCTCTGCTGCATCAGACCTCTCAGCCGCCTCATCTCTCATCCTCCTCAACCCTGCTGCAGCCTCCCAGTGAGGCTGTGAATCAGCTCTTCACTCTCCTGAGGGGATCCATGCAGGCTGAGAAGCCCCCTCCTCTCCATTTATCACCTCTCTGTCCTCTCACATCTTTATCTCCCTTGTTTTGTCCTTCCCTCCTCCCTCTTTCCCTTGATGTTTGCCCTCCTCTGCTTCCTGTCTCCTCAAATTTAATCTCTTTCTCCGTTTCTCGCTCTGTCTCTCTCCACTTCCAGCTCTTGTTCCATCTCTTCTCCTCGCCTTTAACTTCTTCCTCACTGATTATTGTTTTTCTCTCCGTCCATGTTCTGCTCCATCCCTCCATCTTTATCTCTCAGTCCCTCTTTGCCACCATGTTTTCCCCCCTTCAACATGTCATCCTCCATCTTTGTGTCCTTCATTTATTCCACATAAATTCCTCTTTTGCTTTCGGTCCATTTATTGACAGTATGGGAAACTGTCTCTCAGCAAGCAGAGAAACTTCTCACGTTGTCTCACGTTGTGGCTTCAGACTGCAGACATGTCCGTATTCAGCTCATTGCAGAGTCACGTTACAGCTTCTTTCTGTGCAGCGTCCTCAGACGTCCCCGACACCCCGACAAAAACACTAGCATGCCAGAACGTTTTTGTCTGGACTCTTCCAGTGTGACATCTCCCGCGACGTGTTCCTGAGCGATGGCCAATCAGGTGCTCCCTCCAGAGGGCAGTCAGGTAACTGTGGCGAAGAGGAGGAGGCTGCTGCTTTCAGGTGGGACAAGGAAAGAGAGGAAGAGTTCGCTGGGCTGTGGACACAGTACCCCATCAAAGACCCAATGGGCTGAAGTTCACTCCGCCTGCGGCTGTTTTCTCTTTCTTTTATTTTTCCATACACAAGACTGCCAGCATCACACACAACCTCTTTGTCAGTGTGACTGACAGCTGCTCCACCCGCCTCCCCGATGATGTCTGATGTCGTGCGTCATCGTGAGATAAGGCGTGCTCTCATTGGTCGGGGTCATGCTTGCAGTCTTTCCCGTCACGAGTTTCTGACAGTGTGATCGTTAAATCTGACACGGCGACCATCGTCATCGCCATCGTCATCGCCATCGTCATCGTCACCGTCATCGTCATCGTCATCGTGTCGTCTGACACCTGGAAGTCTTTAAAGCTTCCTGAAGACGAAGACTTTGGTGTCCTTTGTTAAATCTGTAATTAGGACCTTTCCAGCTTCTGTTTGTACCCGTTTTCACTGATTGTTGCTCATTGATTTTTGTTCGTTTTGTGTCTTTTATCCGTTCTGAGCTGAATTTGAGTACTTGTTCTAATCATTTGTCAGATTTTCGTGTTCTTACATTTTGTACCTTTTAATGATTGTAGAGTTTAAATAAAGATTTATATTAATGTACTTTTTCCATTTACTTCAAGGGCAGACTATAGTCTTCTTTCTTTCTCTAAATGGCACTGAAAAGGTCTTTAAAATCCATTCTCCTCCTCCATTCCTCCTCCCTTTTCCTCTCTCTGCCCACCTCCACCACCACGCCAACAAGTACCCAATTAAAGGCCTCGACATTTACTCATTAGCCCTCTCTTGCTCCCTCTCCATCTCATCATTTTGCTCCTTTTCTCCCTCCCCAGCTTCTCCGTCACCACCTCTTTTCTCTTCAGTTCTCCCTCCTCCAGCTCTGTCTCCCACATGTCTCCACCCACCCTCCTCTTCCAGCTCTCCTCCATCGACAATCAAATTACCCACCATGCTGCACGCTTACATTCATCTCCCTTTTATTGTCCTTTCTTCTTCCCGTCAATGATGTTTCTTCTGATCTAATTTAACGGCATTTACATATGAATAAGTGTTTGTTTTGCTACTCTCTGCTGTGTAACGCAGACTTAATTCAACCAATTTACTTTTCTAAACCTGAGCAGCCAGATTTTTTTCCTGTGTAACTGCCACCTGATTTGCTAAGACAGCAGCTTGTTATCCAATCGGTGGCCTGCAGGTATACTCTGAGAGTGAAAGAGCTCAGAGAGAAATGTCATGATGCTGCATGAAAACTAATAACTAATAAAAACCCAGCTTTACTTAAGAAAAACTGTCTTTTCCTCAGGGAACGATACTGAAGCCTAATCTCTGGAACCACCTTTTATCGTTTTTGAAATTCGAGTCCTGTTCTTATGAGAAACTGAAGATGTGGAACGACATAAGACAGGCAGGTTTAAACACAGCTGATGAAGAAATGCAAGCATCACAGTGATGAGCAGCACAGCAGAGAGACGGAGGTCGATGATAGTCGTACATTGTGCTCGTTTCTAATTATTGCTGCCTTTTTGACTGCTGTCATTGACATTTCTGTCGAACACTTCATTTAACTGTCTTCACCATATTCTTCAAGTCAAACCTCTAAAGTTGAATCTGCAACCAGCTGCACTTCCCATACGACCTCCTGTTCATGTATTCCTCATTTATGAGGAGATGCTGCTGATGCAAACTTTGCTTGCAGGCCGTCTCTGTTTGACAAATAAAGCTGCGTTCAGGAAGACAAAAAGTTGCATTTTCCGCAATGCAGCATGACTTCATCATGCAGTGTTGACCAATCAAATACACGTAAGGCGACACTCATTTTAGAAGAGAACTGTGGCGCTGAGAGGGGCTGCAGTGTCCCACCTCTCTCGGTTCCACAGCATTGATTAAGCGACATAATGAAGGTTTCTGATCACCTGTGCATGCCTGCTTTTGACTACACAGGTGACTGAAAACTCCGTTTGTGCCGTGCCACTGTGTTCATCCTCAAAGACCCCAAGCTGCTTCCATATTATTTTTGACAAATAGTCTAATAATATGTTGTTTAAGGTCGGTGTTAAAGCAGTTTTCCACTGTTTACCTACTGCTCATAGCACCTTTCTCATTGTATTAAAGTATGAGACACTATCTCTTCTCAGGATTTTCATGAAGTCAGACCCCGTAGTTTACAGCACACATGGTCTGCATGTTTCTGCAATAACAATTCGATATATTTGCATCGAGCCACTGTGTCTCTGTGTGCCTGAATACACGAGGGCTTCACAGGAAAATGATGCACTGATGTCATCCAGCACAGTTTTATCTCACTGATAACAGCCTCAGCGTTCACTCTCTTTACAGTGTCTTTAAAGCAGTTTAAGACGAACAACTCGAGGCTCATAACAGAAATGGCTGGAAACCTCTTTCTCTTTCCGTCGTATTTGTTCCTTATTGTCAACAGTGAACAATGTGCTGTTACTGCTGCCCGCTGTGCACACTCTTCTTCCTCTTCAGCTCACCTGCTTACATCCACAAGTAGCTAATTAAGCCGACGGCCACAAATCCACTCATTTGTGTCTCTCGTCTCTTCTCTCAGTTCAGCTCTTGGCGCCCTTCTTCAGGACCTTTTGCTCTTATTAACATTGTCGTCCTCCTCGTCCTCTCCTGCTTTCATCTCACCTCTCATTGCTGTCCTCTCTTCGTGTCCTTCAGGAGGAAACTGCAGTTTGATCTATTTGTTTGTTTGTCCTCCCGCTAATGACATGCAGCCGCACAAACACCGCTGATTGGATTTTAATGAATTCCAATATTTTTAAAGTGAGGCTCACTGAGGGCGTTAGGCAACGTCACCAAAAGCCACTGAGAAATTTAGCGTCACCTAGCAACAATCTTTCCTCTTGTCAGACACTGTTTGTCAAACCAAACCTTTAACCACCACAGAAAGATAGAAATGTTAAGTTTAGGTGACTAAAACTGCCTGGCTGAGGTTTAAGAAAGGTTGTTGTCACAGTTAATAGAAAATGTCCTCTTTGTAGAATAGAAATGACTCAACATCCACCGTGTCATCGGAGGTTTTGTAGTTTGGCTCTCGTTACCTCGTGATGATTTTAAGTGAATTCAACTGTCACATCTGATCTGAGCTCAGTTTGTGCTTGTTGACAAGGTATCGTCTCTGCTTAAGAGAGGTGAAGCCACAAGAGTCAACAGAGCAGCTTGTGGATTCTGCTGCGTTCAGTCCGTCTCTACCTAACGCGAGCTGTCTGCAGGTATCAGACTGCAGGCGTCTCATGTGAGCTCCTCTCTGTCCTGTCTGCACGTCAGCGGGTCATGTGATTTTCGTTTTGCTGACACACCTTTACCGTCTCCTTTTCGGGATGGCCTCACAAACATCACTTCTGCATATTTCCTCATTCAATCCCTTCCATTCTCCCCCCATCAAAGCCCACACCGGCCCTTACTGTAATACAAATCAAGCGCTCCCTGGTCAAAAATCAGCCTGGCTCTCCACTGCTGAAAATCAAGAGAAAGTCCAGAAGCCTGCGGGTAAAAGACGCAGTCAGGGGTGGAAGCGGTGCCACGCTCACGCCGTGCAGAGAAGAAATTAACCGTGATGATGGTAAATGGTCTGGCTCTGTTTCACCATCTGAGGCCCTCATTAAGGGAAATGGCTCGCAGAGGCCCAGAGCAGGAATGATTGCACACGCCGTTAACCCCGCCAATGCTGTGTCCTCTGTGTGTGTGTGTGGGTGTGTGTGGGTGTGTGTGTGACAAATCGGCCTCCCAGCTGACTCCAGTCTGCTGCCAGTGTGAAGAAATGATGCATGTCTGCCAAAGCACATGTTGCTCTGTCACACACACCAGGTGAAACACTTGTTTTGGCCGCTGAATGCTGAGATCGTCTTACTTTGTGAACGCATTATAACACAAATGAATTCACTGTGAAGTGACGATAACCCAGAACAGCGCAGAACTACACTTAAGAAGTGAATTCATTTACCATGACTCACTGGAGCAGCTTGGTCCCGTCACTTTAACGAGGCAGCGAGAAAGAGCGCTAATCTTCATTTCAGAGTGACTTCAGCTCGAGCTGCAGGTGAGAAGATGCTGCTGAGGCGACTTCACTTCATGCAGCTGCAGTTCTGCTCTTTTAAGCACCAGGTAAGAATACTGAAGGGTTCTTGGATGCATTAATACATAGCTTTTTTGATCCTATCTTACCAGGATGCAACAGGTGAGTAAGTGTAAACTGGGTGGTTTTCTGTGTCCAAGTGTTCAATCTAACAGCTTCATAGGCTGTTAACAGACTGAAATATACTCGTTTGATGCTGCCAGTCCTCTTGATGCCAAACCACTTCAGTGAGTTCCTTTCCATCATGTTTAATATTAGAAAGCTTCCACCCAAAGCACCTTAAAGGTCGAAGGTCTTGTCGTTTAACAGATATGTGATGATGTCATGTATTCACTGGAGAAATAGAATATAGTGTTATAATCAATGGTAGCAAATGACTGAAGAAGATTGATTTGTTGAGCCTGATATTATAGTAGCTCTGATGAAGTGTGATACTGTGATGCTCTGCCCTCAGAATGACACCTGGCCACAGGTGATATACTGAACGTGTGATACACTGTGACAAAAGGCGGAGTGATCATGACAGAAGGAGAATCTGAGATCTTGAGATCCACCTCGTGGCCTTGCAGGTGTTCGAGCAGCTGCTCCTCTGTGTGACCTAACATAACCTCTGCTCCTCTGTGTGACCTAACATAACCTCTGCTCCTCTGTGTGACCTAACATAACCTCGCTGTCCTGAAGTAACCTTAAAGCATGTATTCTTTATAATTGTGTGTTTGTTATAATCACTGAAGGATTGAAAGTTCTCATAATCACTTTATGTGCACTTAACGACCAAAGAATTGTTTTTATGCTTTCTGTTATACACTCTGTGCCTGCAATAAAGTTGTAAACCTTTTTTATTTTAGTATGGAAAAGCCTAAAAGATAATGATGAAATTTGGAAAGAATAGAGAGAAAATAAAAAAAAATACATCCTACATACAATGCAAATCTGGGAAAGATAGGGGTTTAAGGTCAGAGCGGCCGCCCTGCGATGACCTAACGGTGTAAAATGAGAAGTAACTTCCAAAAAAAGCAAAGATGCCTTCAGGGCGTGGCAAACCCCTGGCTGAAGTGTATAAAAGACAGAGCACTGACCATTGTAAGTCGGAGTTCGTCAGGATTGCACTCTGTGTGTTTCTGAGCGTGTTCCCCTTTATTGTCGACAATAAAGTACTTTGCTCCTCAGACTTCTGACTCCTGCAGAGTTTTATTGGACACCTTTTTACTTTTATTCAACACCTTTTATCTCTATTGGACATTTTTTTTAAAAAAAGGAAGATTTCTCTGAAACAATTGGACGGCTGTTTTTGAGTGTTTTGGCCTGATTGTGGTTTGTGCATTTGGCCTTCACATTCCACGACAGTCTTCATCATCTCTCGTGATCTGGCTCCAAACTGCCTTCACACATCATTTATTCTAATATGAAATAAATGCCAGATGATATAGTGCTCACGTTCAGTCTGGATCCAAACAACACACTCAGTCCTACGGGAAGCCGACGGGATTGTAGATTTAACATTATCAGCGTGAGTTCACGTGACGGCACGATGAAAAGGTTTCAGGACTGACTTTCAGGCGATGGAGTCTCAGCAGGGACTCCTCCTGCTTTGTCCTCAAGTGGCAAGAAAGGCTGTTATCAGATAATTGAATATTAGGAGGCAAAGTTTGAAATCCAAATCATCAAATGGATAATGTCTCCAAGTGTCCTCACAGGAACGAATCAACCTTCCTGCATCTGAATGTTTATTCCCCTGCATGGAGTCATTTTCAGGCTAATAGATACAGAAAGTGTGTAATGAAGGTCAAACATGAACACAAATCTGGAGTAAAGCCCTTGTTTTGTCTGCAGTCCAGCGTCGGTTCGTAACAGCCACAGCTCTCATTAGCTTCCAGTGAAAGGAGAGAACCGAGGAGAGGAGACAGAGAAGCACAGAGATGGAAAATGAGGATGACAATGAAGATCAAAGCATGAAAGTGGATAATGAGGGATAGAAGAAGAAAAACAGAAGACTGGCTTCAACTGCCTCTCCTCGTTTTCCTCAGATCTCTCGTTCCCTCTTTTCTTTTTCGTCTCAACACTCCAATATGTCACAGCTCCTCTGGTCAGGTCTTTACAGGCAATCAGCTGCAGAGAGCGAGGAGGCGACAAAGGAAAGCCGAGGGCTGCAGGGTGCACACCCAGAGCTGAGGTTTGCTCCTGAAGACGTGAAAGACTGTCTGAATGTTTAAAACCATCCAGCTCCACACAGCAAAGGTTTGTGCAAGAGACGTGTAATATAGCTTAAAAATAAATACTTCAACACTTACAAATTATTCATGTTGTCTTTTGAGCATTTGAAGATATAGATATTTATGCCCTAGACCAGCCAGTCTTTAATAAATGCTTTCAGATTAAAGCAGAGCAGCACAAACAGCCTTATATTATTAAGAGTTTTTAATGTTTTAACTGTCCACACAGCCGGTTAAATGGAAAAGGACTGCAGACTTTAAGCTGGCTGAAGTAATCGGAAAAGTCTTAGAGCTAGGAGCTCGTCCTTGAACCTGCTGCTTTCTTTCTTTCCTCTCAAACCTTCACAGAGCTGTGGAAATCAAAATGCATTGATTTCTGATGTTATTCACTGGAAGTCCAAGAGGAACCTTCACAAACAGAATCATCTTCAGAGATAAATGGATGTTCTGCCAGGCTGTGACGAACAGTGTCCAACCAAAGCATGGTTACGTTGTTTGCGGTTGTGTTTGGGCACCTTGAAGGCTGGAGGTGTGGTTATGGGAAAAAAAGAGTCAGCATGGCTGAAACACCGCCTGTTCCTCTTCCATCAAGATGTTTTAGGCAGAAGAGAACGTCCAATCTTCCAAAAGGTGGTCTAACACTTTGCTGGAGACAAATGCATCTTGCAGCTTGATCACGGCTGACTGTGTGGAACCCCTGAAGTAAACATCTACAGGCGAAATCCTCTTTAACACAGATTTAGATAATGTACCCAATCTCATTATATCACACTGTTAAACCGGCCAGAGACAAGCGTATGGTAAGAGAGGGGAGGCAGAGAGAAGTTTGGGAATAGCGATTTAAATCGAATCTCTTGATTTCAGTCCATATGTCCGTTATAAAACTTTAATATAATGCACAAGAAGAAAAGAAAAAGGCTAAATGTACTTCTCCTCACATCTGGCTCCTCATTAGTATCAGAGTTATAATTTCACTCTCATTAAATGCACCCACACTGAGGATGAGCGAATGTCTTATTTAATGGACGCTTTTATCACATTTCAATACAGGTCAAGTCACTAAATGACCTTTAAAACTCGGCGGGTCCCACAGAGAAACCCACACATTCAGCCTCACATTCTTCTCTGCACCCTGCAAACCCCCCAAAATCCGTAAATGGGAATTCAACAAAGTTCGAGAGAGAAGTGAAAACTGAAAGGTCAGCTGCGAAAAGGCAAGAGCTCACAGTCACATTGAGGCTGCACCAAAGCTAAATGCTAACATGTGACAATGAGCAGCATGCTGATGGCTCCCCTGCCCCTGCAGGACATTTTGTAAATGAACCTCACCCACACAGAGCGGAACAGGTGGCCATATGGAGATTTTAGGGGTGTTGATTATGGTAATGATCAACAAGCACCTCCTCATGAACAGGTGGCGCTCATCAGGCTGAAACGAGCAATTTACGACATGTTGGTGTAGTTAAGTGAGGACAAAGTTTGTTCAGTAAGTATGAAAATGTTCTTGCACGAGGTCCATTATCTGGGAACCATGATTAGCTCTACGTCGATCCAGATGATCTCAAGCTATTCCACTGAATACTGGTGGCACTAGAGGCAAAGTCAGGCTATTGCAAATCATTAGGCTTCATCCTCTGGGGACCATGAACATGGTGGACAGATCAACCGACAGACATTACCATCACTACGGCAACCAAAAACTTGTCCAGTTACAAAAAATATGATTTCTTGTCCTCATTCCACTTATTTCCACTTGATATGTGTTGAGCATTATTGAGAAGAGAGAAACAGAGAGCATGAGATACTTAGAACATCTGTCCAGTCTATAAAAAGAAATAGAAATGCAACGAGGAGTATTTAGATCACATTTCTTGAACGCAGTCGGGCTCCTCACTAATGGACAACGCTTCAGTCTGCACAGAGCTAATCAAGCAACGCAGGAAGTCAGACACAGGAACAGTGTAGAGAATAAATTTTCACAATAAAACCCTGTGCGGACTTGATTGTACATCAATAAACCCAAATGAAACAGCCAAAAAGGGAAACCATTCAGCCATGAAGCTTACTTACCCGTTGCAGAAACACAGAAATCAGGGGAAAATGACCAAATCAGCTCAATCTGTGCAAGTCCACAGAACAGGAAGGCAAAACGCTCTGAAACGAGCCAGGACAGAACAAGGTTACGTCTGAGTCACAGGACAACAGGGGAGAGGTCAAGCTCCAGCTCTGTCCTCTGTCACTGCTTTGCAGTGGAGCCAGTTTTGGTGGATTATCACTTTAAACAGTCGTGTTGTGTCATTGAGGAGTTATCTCAATGACACCAGTGTCACAGGATCTGCTGGTTTCCAAACGGGGCCGCCGCAGACGTTGACAGATTTTCATTTCCACTGCTCATTAGGTGGTAGTTTTTTCTGCAAGTGGTGTCAAAGTCAATCCCATTTTGGACTCTTTAATCATCAAGTGGCAGTTAAGGATAAACCGGGAAGCCATTAAGTGCCTTCAGGAGAGCGCAGATACAGTCTGACAAAGGAGAGCGACAGGATGCTGAACCAGGCGTAGAAGTCAAACTCGAAACTTTCTTTTGGCAAATATGCATGAGCGTCCATGTAAATGCAAAAAGCATCAGGAAGAGCAATTGAAACATGAAAGACGCTGAGTTAAAAGAAGCTTGAAGTACAGACATGCTGACCTGTGCCTCGGTGTAATCACATAACCAAATACCTCCTGACTGTCCTGTACTGTACCCTCAGGCACTGAAACGTTCACTAAGTGCCTTCAGGTTGACTGAATGAGACAGACCATCCATCAGAGTTAACTCAACCTTCTCTTCTCTGCATGTGTTTCAGGTAAAAACCTTTGAGTCATCTCTGGTTTCATTTGCAGAGCATTAAAGGATGAAACAGTAAAGCTCAACACGTTTGGCAGTCAAGATGCAAATACAGCATCATCAATAAACTCAGGTAAGGTGTCAAGGAACCTGAACATGACTTTATCTACCCTTCGATGCAACCTGCTTTGCATAAACTATTAGTAACATGTCTGACAAACGTGAATAAAACATGAAGTGCTGAGTAACCAGGCTGCAGATATTACAAAGTAGTGTTTGATGCGCTGCATAAACTTTAATCAACTTTTAACTTTATTGTCCCAGAAGAGAAATTTGGCCCACCAGGTGAAACATAAAATGAACATAATGTAATATTTAACGTCAAATACACAAAATGTGCCTTGGAAAAAGCTGAATATCCAGACACATCACGCTAAATACAGGGAAGGGGGATTTGGGCTTCAGCCGCGTCACCTCAGACGGCTGAACACTGTTTATCACAACACATCGGCGTCAGCTGTCCTGAGCGTCCAGCCGACGCTCCTCTTTTGGGCTTCAGGAGCACTTTGCTCCACTTTGTTCCACGAAAGAATTTTGAAAGCCACAAGGCTGCAGCGTCACTTCAGTGGGAAAAGGTTTTTATTCCACTTTCAATAAGCTGTGAGGCGTCGCCCTCTACATGCAGCACATATACATTAACACCTGCACAGCAGCAAATGTCCTTGTATGCTGCCTTAACTGCGGCACCTTCTGCTTGAAAGATCTTGTCATTACAAACTATTAATGACTGAATACACCATAACCACACGGCAAAGTCGTTTTCACCTAAAACATCACAAACGGCTCATCAGTTCTCTCTTTATTTTCAAATCTGACGTAACAAGTGTGATCATTAAGTGAACAACTGCGATAAAAACAAATTACACTCACCTGATTCATCAACGACGTGTTTCTGTGTTTTAAGGTTTTCAGGAAGGTCACTGAAGCAAATTAAACTCCAGCACGGCTGATCTTAGACAAAAATGTCATTCAGAATCAGATTGAGTTGCAATTTTGTTTAAATTTCACTGTGATAATCAGTCTGAAATCTTCATGCAAACCTTCCTTCTCAAACCAACCAGTCGTTATTTCCATCGCTCAGCTTATAAAAACCTGCACAGCGACAGGTGCAGCTGCTTTTCACCTTTTCTCAGCTCACATCCCCCCATCCTTAATCCAGTTTACAGTTCAGATAAACTCAGTTTCATTCCAGCCAGTGGAAGCAGCCGTCAGTGAGCCCAGCAGAGAAACTGCTTTCATCACTGAACCAGTCAAAGATGGTGGCAGTGATTCAGGGACTGAAAGCAGGCTGCAGCGCGATTTCAAGTATGAACATGAGACACAGCACGTGTTGAACAATTACACGATCCTACACAGTTTCACAAGAACTGTGAGAGACGTTCAGGGAAAGACATGAATGCCTCCAACCATTAATCCCAGTAAGGTCAACAGAGACAAAAAAGATGAGCCACAGGGAGGACGGCAAGAGAGTCCTGAAAATATGTAGATGAGAATGTGTGCCATGGTATCATGTGACAACCAGCTATATGTGGTGTCTATTACACACACACACACACACACACACACACACACACACACACACACACACACACACACACACACGCGTGTGTGAAGGATTCATTTGCAGTGCAGAGTCAATGGCTTCATAATTCACCGTGGTCATTAGCAGGGAGAAAGGCACAGTCATTAGGCTGTGGCGCACACACACACACACACACACACACACACACACACACACACACACACACACACACACACACACACACACACGCTATGGCTGACAAG
This sequence comes from Chaetodon trifascialis, assembly GCF_039877785.1. Classification (NCBI taxonomy): domain Eukaryota; kingdom Metazoa; phylum Chordata; class Actinopteri; order Chaetodontiformes; family Chaetodontidae; genus Chaetodon; species Chaetodon trifascialis. The sequence goes on along the minus strand of NC_092063.1, from coordinate 2,492,038 downwards.
CAACGACAGGTACAGACAGAGGCACCTGCAGATAGAGGACAGTCTTTTTTTTGCTTGTGATCATCACTGTTTTTTCTACCTTTGCAACAGCAAAGACTCTCAGTGTGAAACAGACTGGTGTGGTTCGTAGCGCTCCACACACACACACACACACGCAGCAGAGCGGAGGACGGACAGCTGAAGCCACGATAACGTTGTCTGTACAGGTTACAAACAGGCCTGGTCCTGAGCGACACCCTGAAGCGCTTTTGTGCTTTTAGCTGCGCTCGCCAACAGACTATTGGGTGAAAACGGATTGCTGACGCTGTTTTGTCCTCGTTGTTCTCCGTGAGGTTTGCTGGTTTGCCGGTGCATTTCACCACTGCACCAGGCTCCATTTAAAAAATTGCTTTTAAAGCTTTTAAACACTTCAGTGCTTATCAGCAACAGTGATATGGTAACTTGGGAAGCAATCAGGCCTTGTGTGCTCTGATTAACTTGGCATGGAGTTAGCACAACAGTCATACTTTTGTTTTAAGAAGAACTGGCATTTCTCCTGGCGTGTTGCTTTTCATGTGGTTTTCAAAAAGAACCAGATACATATTCCTTGGCAAGTCTACAAGGACATGTGAGCGGAGACATCTTAAAGTGGTACATTTGAGAATGGATTTTGGTGCAGTGGTCGGTGGTACAGTGACGATGTCTAACAGGGCAAGATGCAATGGGTGTGTTTGCATCTGCTCCTTAGAGAAGGAAGAGAAAGACACACACACACACACACACACACACACACACACACCATCAATTCGTATGCACAGTATTCAGGTCACAGGGTCAAGGACTGGCAGATATGACACTCTCTCTCTCTGTCAGTGATCCACACACAGACGACATGACAGCTTCGCTCTTTCTTTGTCTCATTAGCACAGAGACACACATCAGCCTGCAGTCCTTCCCCAACCCTTTTCACCACTCGACAGCAGGTCCAGTCAAAGTGTAAAGAGAGGTTAAACCCGTCTTCTTTGCGGGCAGACGTCGTCTTCCTGCTGTTTGGTGCTGGGCAGCTAACCGTTGGTTTATCAGAGCGTAGATGCCTTTTAGTGACTGACGGTTCCAGCTGTGCTCGAACACAGCTGGCTGATGAAGAGAGCTGGCGGTAACTGGCGGTTAGCGCCAATAAAGCCTTGGCGGTGTGTTTTCTCCTGTTGGTCCACGCCGCCGGTCTGGGTGTGTGATGGACGTTCTGCTGAGTCTACCTGAGGTCTGGAGTTACTCTGATCCTTTGCTGCTACAGGAGAACGACATGATAAACTCATTGATTTTATACATTAAAGTCTGCTGACTGTTCTTCAGGAGAGCTTTTGCATATGTAAAGAATGCTGTTTGAAGACTTTTTTGGGTCCAGAGGGAGCTGCATTACATCTGATCTGAAGACGAGTTTGAAAATGACAAAAATTAAAGGGTGTGGAGTTACAAAGAAGTGCCCGCTGCTAGCAGCTCGAGGCTACCGTGACAAGCTAAACACGCTGGGATCTGTGCGGTTGAATGAACTGAGCTCTAAACTAAATGGGTAAAATTTTCTTTGACTGTCTATCCTGAGACTGATTGATCATAAGAGTACACTGGTGGAGTACATTGTGTACCATTACCATCGGAAATAACATACAAGAATGTAAATTACTTTAAATTCACTGGAAGGTTGTAAGAGGCTGGATTAAATATGTGCATAGCAAACTGCTCGTGTGTCAAACTACAGGAAATAATTCCTGCACCTCCTCTAAAAACACAAATGTCCTTTTCTGTTTATACACACGATCAATCCTGATAAATCGTGTTCATTAGTGGGATTTAAGGGTGTTGGTAGGTGTGTCTGTGAACCCCATCCCCCCACCCCCCCCCCCCCACCCCGCTTCCAGTCTGCATACTAAGTTACCATAACCACACACTGAACTGGCAAATCGAGCAGGGATGTTGCAGATAAACCTTTGTGCAGGAAGAAGCAACAAACTAATGAATACACAGATTTCATCAGGAGGATCAGACTGCACACACACACACACACACACACACACACACACACACACACACACACACACACACACACACACATTCTGATGAACTAGACAGAAAGGAGAAGATAATGTGACGCTGGATGCTCTCTTTCATTTCATATCTTTGGTCCCTCATCCTCCATCTCTCTGTTCATTGACCTCTCTTTATTTTTGCCTGTTCCCACCTGCTTCAATCACACACACACACACACACACACACACACACACACACACACACACACACACACACACACACACACACACACACACACACACAGCAGAAGTTTGCTTTGACCTCTGTAACGATGCTGAATGACAAGGACGCACACGCGATAAATGTAATTAGTCTGAAGTCCTCTGAAGAGGGTCAAAATCAAAACTGTGTTTTTGTTTTTTTGGGCCTCCAAACGCTCACACTCACACTCACACTCACACTCACACTCACACTCACACTCACACTCACACTCAGACCATCTGTGCGTGATTACCTATTCAGTCAGCTTCAAGTGTCTGAGCCACAGCGTGAATCTTTAATGTTTCTGTCTTTTCAGAAAAACGCTTCTGGTTCAGTCCGAGCGGCTAACGTCGCCACAGAAGCGGCAGCGTGGACTGAGAGACTGTTAGCATGTAGACCATGACGCCGCAGGTTTGAATGCCACGAATGAAGAGGCAATGAACGCCAGTAGCCATGCACGCGAATGGCTGTGACCACGTGCATCCATGCACCCCTGCAGTCGTGCTAACTTACTGACATAAATCGCGAATAGCAGCCAGTGTTTCTAAGAGGCTTGAGATCAAAATTAACCAACAGGTTAAACTTGTCCCATTTCTCAGACCTCGACTGAAATAAAGGTCGGTCTTCAGCTTAGAGGACAGCTTGTGTTCTGGTTTTTATTCAGAAAGAAATAGCAACGTGTCTGACTACTTTTCCACTGACGGGGGACTGTCTCTCATGTTGGTGTCCACCTCACTGGCTATCTGCAGCTGTCTGTCCCTGTGTTTCCTCTGTGTCCCTTCCCTGCGTGTCTTTGTCTTTGTCAGAGCCGAGCTGGGCTTGGTCACCTGCCCCTCCTCCGACCAGCCCACCTGCACACCTGAGGCTCATCACTAATCACCTGCTCAGTGTAACCCTCAGCTCTTCAGTCAGGTGTGCTCAGCGGTGTTTCGTCTCGACTTTCCCTTAAAACTTTGTGATTTTGCTCAGTGCTTTCAGTCCTGTGCTTTGTCTCCATCCTAGAAAACTCAGAACCAAACATCACCTGGATCTCCTGCTGTATGTCAGCCAACTCTCTCTGCCTCGCCTCACCGGTCTGCCGCTGTCTGCCAGTCCTCCCTGCCAGCCCGGCTCAGCTCGCCCGGACTGCATGTTTCTGCACAGTTTTACAATAAACACGTTTTGGGTTCTGCACATCCTGCAAGAAAAGCAGTGATGTTCATGTCGAGGGTTCAGCTCGTCCATGCCAACCTGAGCAGGACAATACAGCCTCATTAAAGTCCCTCTTAATTCATAACAGAGCAGGTTATTATGTCAACGATATGACTGGGTTTTCTTCTCACAGTGGATTTCTCCTTGCACCAAATAAACCGTACAAGCCGTCCATCAGCTCACAGACCTGCAGGCTGTTTACCATCAGAGAATCAGATAACTGAGCGCCCAGTGCAGCTCAGAGCCCAGACACAACCTAATTACACTCTGCGGTACCTGTTGCTCCACAGCAGACGGTCGTAAACTGACCCACAACACTGCCATTAAACTCAGCTCGGTATTTTAGGGATCTCATGCAATGATCTTCAGATTGTTTCCTCCACAGCGAACAGGAAATACGTTCACGTGAACACACAATCCAAACAGCTTCACACAGAGAGTGGATCGACCTGAATTCATAACTGTGAGAATATTTTCTGATCATGAGAAAACGAAAGCTGTATGAACAGAGACGCGTATCCATCTTTCCTCTGCATTTCCCTGCAGCCCTGAGCTGCTCAGGTGCGCCACACAGTGTTCTCCAGGGACAGCAAAGATTCGCTGGACATCCGTCCTCTGAGGCTGGTGTCCCCTCTTCCTCTGTGGGTTCTTTCTAATCCCCTCTTCACTCCTCCTCCTCCTCCAATTTAAAAATCCTCAGTCAGTTCAGTCAAGAAGCATCTTGCACAGCTGAGCGCCATCACCTCTGCTCTGGATTGTTTTATTGTCTTAGTGTATCTTCACTTTTTCCATGTCGTTATTCATTACAAGCAGCAGCGATGGCAGACTTGGAAAAGACGTTAAATATGACATCCAGTCTCCCTGATTTTGTATTTTGTCTTCACACCCACTTAATTAAAGCTCTCAAAAAAATACTTAAAGCACTTTAACGTGTCATTTTTTTTACACAAAAATCAGCCATTCATCGCGCTGTCATAGCTAAACACTGTACGTGTCATTTTTAATTGTAAAAGCACAAGATACATGTCAAAACACTCCTCCAGAGCTGTGCTTCAGAGGCAAGCTCATATTTAAACACCAGCAGATTGAAGAAGCTCAAACAGGGACATGTTCAAACCGCTGACCATCACAGACCCTCAACGTCAGTCACAGTGGAAACTAGGTTTGAATGATTAAATTACAGTAGAGCAAATGCCAGAGCTAGAATTCTTATTATGTGTCTATGATGGCGATATCGATGCAAACTGGTAAGATTAATGTTATGGCAAATAAACTATGGTCAAAATATCCAACTCCCACATCCTTATTTTGCACCTTGCAGCAGACTTTACCTCCTCCATTGGTCTTTAGGATTTAAATTGTTAGATGGTAAATATGGAATATGAAATATTCAGAGTCTTGTAGATAATTTAACAGTACTATAGGCTCATGTTGTGGCTGCATGTTTGCATTATTTCTGTGATTTTGCTCAGAAATCATGGTTCATGGAGAAGAAGCGAGCCAGAGGGTCAGAGCTGTAAAACATGCAGAGCATTTTCACAGCACGCTGAGGACGCTGACTTCATCCGACGCTGAAGCACAAAGTGAACTAACGAACCACTGAAGGCAGCTGCACACTGTTCTGCTGATTGATTAATGGGCTGATCGTTTCAGCTCTACAGGTCGGCTTCAGCTCTCCGTTAGCAGAGCGCAGAATTTCAAGCTCTGTGATTGGATGTTTCTGTGAGAGCAAGGGCGGGGCTTGAGGACAGGCAAGACGGGCAGTTGCTTGGAGCCCCCGGCCACTTATTTAAAACAACGATTATTGATAGGCCTGGGCTTTCAGGGAGCTCTGTTGGTCCCTGGACCTCACTTTGAGAACCACAAATCTATTTTTTCAGGATTCATCTCACATGTCCCAGAAATTGTGCATTTATGTGTGCAAAAAACAAATTTTTGCAGCATGCATGGGTGGGGTGGGGGCCCACAGGGATTTCTTGCTTGGAGCCCGAAGAGACCCGAGCAACGCCACTGCGTGAGAGCTGCAGCTGACTTGCTTCAGTTTGTTCGTACAGCCGCTTGTTCTCTTGACTTTCACCAGATGTTTGCTAACATCTTTTGTACTGGTGGTTCAGCAGGGACTGTGTCATCTCGACAGCTTCACCTGAGAGGTGGGAGACTCACCTAATCCTTCCTGAGCCTGCTGTTGGTCTCTTGACACGACACCTCAGATCTGACCATGCCTGTGTTTTTTTTTCTTTTTTCCAGGCCTGATGTTTCTCCAAAGACTGATGGCATTTTGACGTCTCTAACTAAAGCAAAGGGCCGATTGTGTCCGACAACGTACAATGTGGAACGGTCCGTTGTTATGGAAACAGAAACCTTTTCCTTGAGCACTTTCTCCTCATAAAACCACCCCTGCTCCATGTGAACACAGCCTCAGCCTGCCGTCCTCTGTCTCCGGGCTGAATTCAGGATGTAGCAGCAAACAGATGCTCGTAAAAATCCCTACTCGTGGCTCTTGTTGTCTGTGAGCCGACAACACATCTGCACTGCGGCGCCCTGCTGCCGAAGTTAAAGCTGCTTGTCTCTGCTGTTCTCTGACAGCACATGAGAGCTGAAAACACGCTACGCTCGCAGCGCTGTCAGGAAAAAAAAAAAGTGCTAAAATATGTCTGGCAAAACAAAAAGCAAAAAGACGCTGAGAGAAGAGTTTCCCGGGAGACATGCAACCTCAATTAACGCTGCTGAGTTGCTTTTCCCTGCTTCCTTTTATCACTTTTGTTTACAAGGAAGAGGTGGATTGGACAGCCGCTGTCTGCCGCTCAGCTTTCCATCTGTTGTCATCTGTGGCATTTAAATGATGATTTCTGGCTGCTCCATCAACAACGAAACTGGACTTTTTCTTTCTTCTCCTTCCCTCAAAAGTCAACTCAAGTCTACTATATCTACATATCAGCTGCGTATATTTGTTCATGGTTTACTGTGTTTAAAATGTGCGAGCGAGCATACAGTTTGCATGCGATGCACTGCTTTTAGAGTGACCTGGTTTCCTAAGCATCAGACAGTTGCTGCTGCCAGAGGACAACGTTCAGCTCATCTTACAGTAAACAGGATCCTCTGGAATTATCGGAACGCGGCTCAGGATATATTCTGTTTCCACGGATGGAAAGTGAAGAGACAGATGGAGTGAAACTGCAAATCAGCTGCAGATGAAGATGTATGCATGAGCGAGAATCCCTTCGCACAACAGCAATAAATGTTTAATGGATAGATTTGTCTTTCTTCAAGTCCTCCAGCCCAGGAGGTGAATTGATAAGGGATGCTACCCCCCTTGGTCACAAAATGACCTGAATGCCTCCCCCCTTGTTAACCTGTGATCTCCATCCTCTAGTAACAGAGAGAGTGTATGGCCAGAGGGCTTGTTTGGTTGCGTATGTTAGTCTGGTCTGTTTGACTCATTGATCCTTGATCTGACTGAGGTTTGTTAGGATCTATGACCTCGACCACGGCCCTGAAATATCAGCAGTCTAACAGTGCTGCGTGTGGATAAATCTGTGTGACCTATATACTCTTTAGAGTAGTGTAGTCACTGAGCAGCGAGAGGATCATATAGACACACTGTGCCTGTAGTATTCCTATAATATTCCTGTAATATTTCTTTGATCATTCAGCAGCATTTGCTGACAAATACGCCCCCAGACCGACGCTGGGAGGTGCACAGAGGTGTGTGCTGGCTGGTGGCGTAGGTTCGTAAAATCCAGAGAAAGCATTTAAAAGTTCAGCTTAGAGGCTCCAATCAGACAAATCAAGCGGGTATCTTCATCCTGGTGCTGATGTAAAGGTTTGCTGCTGTGTCTGTATCTGCAGCCACCAGCACTTTGTGTACGTTGTGTTGGTGTGTCTTCCCTCCAGCTCGCCTTTTCCCTTCGAATTTTTCAACAGGGAGGAGACATAATCCTTGAAGACATTTCAAATCTCCGTCTGGAGTTTAATTACCAAGTGAACCACCCACTGGACATTTCCAACAGTTCCTCTTTGTCAGTCTTTCTTTGTGTCTCTCTGCTGCTGTCTCACCTCGCCGGCCTCCCACTGTCTGCCTCCCCACATCACACCTGACACGACAGCAGCACAAGCCTGACTTTGTCTTTCCTCACTCCTCCATCTGATGTAGCTACACCACCAGAGCTACATCTTACAGTAAATCACAATAACAGAGTGTGCTTGTTGGTTGAATGTCACATCTTTCCATCTGGCTTAAAGAGTGACTACGTTTTCGTAGCTGTGAATGTGAAGAATTGCAGAAGCAGCTCAGCGTAAAGGATAGAGCGAAGTCTGTGAGGTATCAACGAATGAATAAAACTTTCTGTGGCTGAAACTGGATTTCCGAAGCTCCTCATTAGCTGAGCTAACAGAGCTTTCAGAGCTAAATCACCATCTCTCATGCAGAAATTAAATGATCTGGAAGTCAGATGAGACCATCAGCTGCATGAAAATGTTCATCAGACTCATGATAGTAAAAAAAAGTTCGACTCTCAGGATTATTACTCTGTATTATCCACGCTGTTTCAGTCTGAATGAGAAGAATTTTAACTTCTGCTGAAGTCTTATTAGACTATTTTGATGAATTAACCTTGAGCGCATAGCTTGAAGCAGAAATGAGGAGTGGGCTGCAGAGGCCTGGGAAGCTCATTCCACACTCCCCTGATTGATGCATTATTAAAAGCCCCAACTCACACTGCATCAAATGACATCCCTTGGGGCAATTTATCAGACTTTTCTCCCTCTGGAGCCACAAAATTCTTTGTTTTTTATGCAGCAGTTCTCCTTTAGTGACTTTAATGCGTGAAAATCCACAAAGAGGGTTTAAAGTGTTAAAATGACTGCTCCATTAAGAAGAAATGAATGCTTATGACGGCTGTATATTGGGATGCATTTGCTTGACTGATGAGTCTCTCAGTCAGTTAGCTGCCCTTTGATTGGCCTGCTCAGCTTCCTCCTGCAGGACAAACCAAGACTCTGCAGCTTTGGTAACCGTCAAAGATGGCGGCAGCAAACAGTATTAAAACTACAAGATTCCCTCCAGACGCCCTGAGTGAAGTCAAAGACGCCTCAGCTGAGCTTTCCAATGATCTCTGGGCAGCAGACAGTAACTGATGGAGTTTTTATTTTCAAAGAAGCCTTTTTATGTGAACACAGCAGCGAAATGTGTGTGTGTGTGTGTGTGTGTGTGTGTGTGTGTGTGTGTGTGTGTGTGTGTGTGTGTGTGTGTGTGTGTGTGTGTGTGTGTGTGTGTGTGTGTGTGTGGGTTAAATGTCACCTCTTCCCATCTGTTTCAACAGAGTGACTCAGAGTCTATCTTAAAAATTGAATCCTAATGTCACATCGAGTGCGCAGAGAAAACACACCTCACTTACATTTCTCTTATTTTTCTTATTTTCTGTCTCCACATGAATAAGTCAGCTGGTCAGGCGTCTCACTGTTATTGGACTTGAGCTCCTGAACCCGCTACACCCCTCCTGGATGAGATAGGAGTCCATCCCAGGTAATTACCCACAATCACCTTAATGCCGAGCCCAGCAGAGTCACGTTGGGCCTAGTTCTTTAAGTAATTGGCCTTTTTTAAATTCAAAGCACTGGGTTGATGCTCTGACCTGCACTGAGTCTGATATCATTTTCCAAGGCTTTCAAGGTGCCTCTGACAGCCAGCGTAATCCATCTGTGGAGCGACGTATATGAAATGTACGTATCTATCTCAGACTGTGTGTGATTTGGATTCATCACGTGATACTGTGCTCCGTTTCAATATTATATCATGTCCTCTGTTTGGTTTATTCTTTGAATCACTACTCCACTAAATCATGAGGAGAGCTGAAGGAGTTTATATCTCAATTTCACACAGGCAGCGAGTAAGGAGGTAAATGCAGCAGTTCCAGTTCTGAGGTATGAATGGTTAAGACAGTGTCCACAGGGGACTGTCCTGTCCCTTTTCTCTTCACCCTGTACACCGCTGACTTCAGGTATGCCACAGAGACCGGCCACCTGCAGAAGTCTGATGACTCTGCAGTTGGCGGCTGCGTCAGGGCGGAGGATGTGTTACAGTACCAGGCAGTGGTGGATGGTTTTGTGGACGGGTTCTTTTTCCTGCAGAGACTCCCGTCCTTCAGTCTGTGGTGGCCATTTTCTGTGCTGTGGTCTGCTGGGGCAGGAGCCTGTGGGTGGCTGACACCAGCCGAGTCAATAAACCGATCCAGAAGGCCTGCTCTGTCCTGGGGGTGGAGCTGGACTCTCTGCACGTAGCCACAGAGGGAGGCTGTTGTCAAGTCTCCTCTCCATCATGGACAGTGTCTCCCACCCTCTGCATGCTGGTCAGCCAGAGACTCAGAGGGACCACACAGAACACCACAGGAGGTCCCTCCTTCCACTGCAGAACTCTTCCCTTTTTACTACACTGTGCATCTTCACTCTTAGCAATTTGAGCATTTTGTATTGCAACAAAGCAACTTCCTTGTGGGGATCAATGAAGTTTTCTGAATCTGAATCAGTAGAAAACATCTAGATATAAATAATCTCACTCCTAGAAGACTTGATAAAGTGAGGAACATATCAGCTGCACATTAATTACAGCTTACTGATCAGTTGCTGGTAAATAAGCAGGTTCACACACTGCATGCAGCTTGCAGACGACTGCGCTGAGCATCAATGACGGCCCTGTTTCCAGACGCAGACGCTTCATAGGACAGCAAATGATAAAAAGTCTAAATCACACCTGTTACGATGTTTACCTACTGGCCGTAGAGAAGAAGTAGACGCAGTAGAAATACACAGATTGATGTGCACAGAACCTGAAGACAGGATCAAGTGTTTGGGACGATGTCACGCAGGAAGCCATGGAGGTGGAGCTGTGTGAGTCAGAGTATCCAATCCCATCACAGAAATTCAGCACTGAATCTTTGGATTAGAGATAGTGAGGGCAAACGCCTGCACGCTGCGCTGCCTAACGTGGTGATGGCAAACATTGCGGTTGGCCATCTTGTGTGATCAGCCCTTTCACCCAACCTGACACAGTCAAAGGAGGGAGGCTGCTGCCTCCTGACGCCATCGATGAGGGCAAGTTGTCAAGGGCGGCCATCTTTACTGAGGGCAACAGCTGAGATGACACTGTTAAGCTTGTTGACTAAAGCTGTGATTCAACACCTGTGTGTGTGTGTGTGTGTGTGTGTGTGTGTGTGTGTGTGTGTGTGCGTGTGTGTGCGTGTGTGTGCGTGTGTGTGTGTGTGTGTGTGTGAACAGGTGTAACATGGAATGAATTATTAATGATGGAGGCAACATGGAAGCACAGCGTCACACATACACACGCATGCCAGAAATCCCAACATATTATTATTATTTTCTCTTCATTTCAGGTCCCATTGCAGCATTAAAAGAGAATTCCACTTTATTTCAGCCTGGCATATCATGCAGTGGCAGCAATTAATGGAAACTTGCAGGCAGGAACCAGTTTAACTGGTTTGCTGCTATTTTTCTAGCACAAACACATGCTAAATGGAACGCTACCCACAGCCTCACAAGACTTTCTGTGTTTACTTTGGAAATTTCCAATCATGTAAAAACTCAAGATTTATTTTGAAATCTGGAGGATGCTTGGCCAAGTATACATCGTTTTTAGCGATGAGTTAGCAAGTTAGCACAACCCACAGGTTTGTTCATGCACTGATGGACAGTTTATGGAGACACTTGACAACATTTCCAGTTTGAACATCAGAAGCGAGGTTTGATGTGACGTCTGTCACGAGCAGAGCTTTTGCTACCGAGCGAAAGCACAGCTTAGTATCCCAACAACAGCAAAATCACACACACACGCACACACACATGCACACACACACACACACACACACACACACACACACACACACACACACACACACACACACACACACACACACACACACACACACACGCAGACTCCTGGTTCAACATGATATACATGAGCAGACAGCAGCTGCCCACAGGGCCAGCCATAACTGCACACACACACTAGCTCACACAACAGCATGTGTTCACCTACGCTTGTTTCAATCAAATCCACAGGGAATACGGTGTGCATACGTGCAAACGCCCACACACACACACACACACAGGAAAGGCAGCAAAAAGACGTGCACATGACACAGACGCTTGCCAGGCTTTCTATGAAAATGCGTACACAATCTGAAGAAGCCACCTGACGCCCTTCACGCTGCGGCGGCTGATAATGATCATTTCTGATTAGCTGATCTAATGTTCAGGCTGAATCAGTTTGGTCAGTCTGGTCTACAAATGTCAAGTGCCATCAGAGATTCCTGGAGTACAGAGGTATTCAGTTTCAGTTGACAAAATGCTTAGAAAAATTACTATCAATCCTGGCACTGCATGGCTTTCTCTCAGGCTTGATCCACGGACAGGCTGCGGTGACTGAACATCTGACAGATGGACTGTCTTCAACATCTAAAATACATGAAAAGTTGGAGCCTCTTTACATGTTTGGCCTGGATTATTTATAGATGCATTATTAAAGTACGGATTTCATCCTTTCAGTGTGGATTGCTATAGCAACTGTGGACACATCATCATTCCAGACTACAGATCCTTTGATTTAGAGGAAGGGCTGACTGGAAGTCTGAGCTGTCGAGGTTTCTCAACTATTTATGTGTTGAGACTCTCAGATAAATCTCATATAAATCCTTTTGAACAAGAGTGAAATCGAAGCTTTCAGCAAAAGTATCCTCTGCGGAGGTTTGGGTCCTAAAAGACTCAAAGCAAGTGAAAATATATTGCAGCAAAGTTCGATCACTGTGACCTGTTTACAGGATGCTCTCGGCTCTGGTCTGTTTCGGTCTTTGTCCTAGAAAATCGATGTACTTTGTCCCTGCAGACGCTCATGCTGCTCTTACCTTATGATGACATACATGACCAGGAAGTTTCCCACCAGGCCGATGACGCAGACGATCATGTAGACGACCACGATGGTGACCTTCACCCCCGTTGGCAGTAAGGCGTCGGTGTCGTTGTAGGCACTGCTGAAGTTGTTCTGGAAGAGCGAGTCATTGTAGAGCTGCAGGTGACTGAGCTCGGCCAACAGGAAGTCGTCCGGGAACTCCATCTCTGACCGAGAGCGAGGGGAGGCAGTCTTACACCCACCTGGAAGAGGGAAGAGGTGTTTAGATCCGGATGCTACTGTGATGTAAAATCATGATAAAGCCACTGAGGCTAAACAGACTGTGGTTGAATCCATCTGAACCAACATTTGAACATGCTGAGAGTAACTTAACATCCCTGAAAATCTTGTTCGTGCCGACCTCCAGTGGTTTAAAATCTCACCTTACTGCAGCGATGTAAAGGTGTGACCCTGTGACATCACTACTGGGCGTGGTTTCAGGTGCAACAGAGCCCACTGCTGACCACACCCATCAGTGATGCTGGCTGTGGTTTTCAGCCACAGAGGGCAGTGACACGCTGCCTTTCAGCCTGGTGGTGAGTAACTGCTCGAGTATTCGATCCAGAAGAACAGTTTGAATTAAAAACGAACATAAAATTAACTGTTAGCAACTGAAAGTGGAAGCCGTTTTCTTCAGTCACCAAACATTTGATGAAAACAGTCATTTTACCTCGCAGAACATGACGTTCGAAGGCTAAGCTGCAGCTGTTGTCTATGACAACATACATTCGAGGTGGCTCAGTACAGCAGTAAAATGCAGCCGCCGAACGAGCAACGACGTGAGGGACTGACAGTGTGCAGAAAGATGTCAGCTCTGCAAAACAATTTAGCATCACGCTGTGTGGGTTGATTTGAATTTCACATATTAGTTGTCATGGTAATAATCTTGACTTACACTGCACACCGGTGGCATTGTTTCTCAGATCTAAGGTTTTTTGTGTTTGCAGTTATAAAGAGATCATCGTCATGGTTTAGAGAAACCAACACCTCTGATTTTCAGTGTGAAAGTCGCCTTTGCACGCTCAGTCCAACCCCCGCAAGCCAGGACCAGGACTTCATGGCCTGCTTCGCTGAATGTAAACAAAGGTTGCTTGAAGCAGTGGTAGGGTGGATACATAAAGCAGGGAGGACAGATGGAGAAGACACGGACAGGAGGGGGTGGGGAGAATAAAGACAAGAGGAGTGGGCGAGGTGAGGTGAGGAAGAAGGGAGGAAATACATGATGAGGGAGAGTGCGAAAGGACCGAAGGACAAAGAGATTGAGGAAGGACGGAAGAGGCTTGAGGAGTAAAGGAAAAGCGGGAATGAGGATGAGGAGGAAGGAGAGAAGTGGAGGGATGAAGGACGCTGAAAGGAAGAGACCAGTCGCAAAAAATAAGGAGGAACTGACAGCATCAAATTTACTATTAATGCGCCGCCACGTGAGGAATATATTAACGCCAAGATGTGTGAGAGAGAGAGACGATGGGAACTGTGAGGCAGAGAGACAGTATTTCATGAATATTAATGGATGTTAATGCAGTGAGAATAAGAGAAACACTGATCTGAAGCAGAACACAAAACAAACATTTTCAACCACCAATTAGAAAACAGCTTATGCTAAGGATGGGCTGAGCTACTCTAGAGTCTGCAGTTTCCTTTTATTTCTATTGTGATTAACACAAACTGGTCAGTGTCATTGTTCCACTTTATTTATTTCTTTAAAGGTTCAGCAGCACTTTTTATTGAATCCAGTATCGGATCCACTGATGGAATCTGAATCCTTTTGAACCCCTTATCGAATCCTTCAGCAGCTGCAAGTCGTATTGTTTTTGGCGGCCTGTTTTAATCTTAGTCTTAGTGTCAAGCTGTCATTTTAGTTTTTATTAGTTTTAGTCACGTTCATACTCTTTTCAGTTTTAGTTGACTGAAAGTCTGAGCATGTTAGTCTCATTTTAGTCAGAACGATCCGTGACTGTTTTCGTCTAGTTTGAGTCAATGAAAACTGTATTTTAGTCTCTTTTTAGTAATGCTGTTCTATTTAAGCCAGTCAATATAGTTTAAGTACCTCGTAGTATAGACCAAACCAAAGTTTTCTTTTAGTCAAACCCATTTCACAGTTCAAACAAGGCCGTCTTATTGTTATATTATTGTTACTTTATAGACTGAAGAATACATCCATTCCAGACATGAAGACGCTCTGATTTGAATGCACAACATATTTATTTTACCAAGCAAAGCCGGCTGGCCGGCCATCGCTCCCGTCCTCTGCATCAGCTGTCTGTCGTTAACGCTAACCTACCGCAGCTGCATCTTCTAAATAACGCCGTGAGCGGGGGTGGAGGAAGTGACGTCGCTGCGACTGCGCAGTGCGACCTGATGCAGCCGCTGAAGTGAGACACAGGAAACAGAAATACTGCAAAATAATAAGAACAACGCGACTAAACGAGACGAAATAACGTTCGAATATTTTGTCTCGTTTTAGTCAGCAAAAATGAAGAGACATTTTAGCAGAGCTTTTATTTTGTAAACCACATTTAGTCTCCTTTTTATTCATTAAAAAATTTGACATTATATATTTAATTATAGTTATTGTCACATGACCAGCATTTACGCTGCGTCTCGTCTCGTTTTGGTCATGTGATAAAGGTTCGTTGACGACGTTATTTAGTCATAATTTTTGTTGATGAAAGCAACACGACCTGCAAGTACAACTCCAAGACGTCTCATCACCTTCTGTTCAACCTGTAACTACATCCTTCATGTTGACTGAGCAGCTGCAGCCTCCTGCACTTCACCAGCTCCTCACTCCAAACACTGACTGAGAACTACGAAGCTGATCAGATGAAAATATTGATCTGACGTGAAGTTAAATTGTCAGATTCTTAAATGGACCTGAGGTGATCAGCTGATCACGTCTCTGGGGAGCAGTCACCACTTGTGCCATGTGGCCATGTGGCATATTAATTAGACAATAGTCAGACTTTTAATTCTCACAGTCATGGAATAAACGTTTAGTAGCTGCAGCTGATTCAATCTGCCGCCAGTGATGTCTGTGATATAAACCAGCAACAGGGACAGTTTGCTAAAACCCAGAGGCAGGCGCCGTATCATTTCCTCTGCTTTTGTCTGGTATAAGCGAGGGGACATGTAATATTTAGTCAGAGCTTCCCACCTCCTAAGCTCTGATTGGTTGACTCTTTCTCTGACGGGTGGCATCCGTCAATGAGCTCAACACCACGTCTATTTGAATTGCTGAACAAATCTAAGCCTGCATTCAGAGTGCAGGCAAATCAGATTTGTCTCTCAAATCAAATCTTCGAGACAGACTGTCCACACTGTCTTTTGCTTGGGATCAGATTGGATTTGTGTCCAGACATCTCCAACATATCTGCACGGGCTGCTGCGGTAACGATGTAGGCATCACTGGCGACGCGGCTTTCCAACGTGGATCATCTCGCCTTCCAAACAATCGCACTGCGAAGTCGCGGCGCAGAGGACTGCCGTTCTTCATGTTGTCCTCCATACTGCAACACCAACACTACACCAAACTGGCCTAGTGCATCTCCTCTTGTTGTAGACGATGTGAATCTGCTGTGAACACGCTGAGATCCAGGGTGGATGGATGGAGGGGCTTACGTGAGACAGGCTGCAGTGCCCATGGTCTTCATAATCACAGAACATCCTTATTAATGCATTTTTAGACATGTGCTGTATCAAGCTTCAGCTGCAAAGGCAATACTCTCTTTCTCTGCAACACCCCTTCATGCGAGCTGCAGCAGCAACACGTCGAAAGCTGCCATGAACCAGGCTCCCCCCTCCCCCCCTGCCTGACAATGAATATTCATCAAATCAAAGCGTTGAAGTAACTCTGCTGTACTGCTGAATTTCCCAGGGTTACTGCCAGGCTCGAAACGCACGCGTTACATTGCACATGCTCTAATATCTCCCCTTTCCTCCGTCCCTCTCCACATCCACCATCTTCATCTAGATATGGTTTAGTTTTCCAGGTTTGAGCTCTGCTGCAGCAGCAGTGTGTGTGTGTGTGTGTGTGTGTGTGTGTGTGTGTGTGTGTACTTTGGCTGCCTAAGCTTTGATGAATAAGCAGTTAAACTTAGAGCCTGAAGTGTGTGTCCATGTATGGCTGCAGCGCCCTTCTGGGTGGGCCGCTGGACCACTTCTACTACGTGTGAGAGGACGGCGAAGCACTAATGAGACTCATATTTTATTAGTCAGTGCATGAAATGGCACGTGATGCATGTAGGAAAGTAAAGCTACTGCAGCTGTTTCGTACACTTCAAATGCTGTTTCCCCTGAAGTCATATCGCTAATTATGTGTCCGCACAAATGTTGTGAAGTTTAAGCAGATTTCCTGAAAAGTCAGAAGGAAATGTGGGTCATTCCAGTAATGTGACTACATGGATGCAACAGGATGACATGTGTAATCAAGCAGCGGTGATTCATTGTGGTATTTCATTACTGGTGGAGGAGTGTTCTTTCAGGTACGGCTGAGACATGAAATATGATCCAGGGCTTCCAGTTTGAGTAACTCATGCATGATTTTGATCACTGAGGTTTGGCTCATTATCAGACAGGATTTTCCAGCCCTGGCAAATAATGATGGTGGCAATTCAATCTTTCATCACGACGACTGGGAGGTAAACAAGACACGTTCACATTACGAAGCAGTCGACCACGAATGTGAGCTTGAAGTTTGAACAAAGTCGAATTTATACTTAATTCATCGAAATACTTCTCCACACGTGTGTCATGATTATCTGATCAGCAGGTCTTTGCTTGCTAGTATCCTCTGTTACTTTATTAATTAGCTTAGTTTACTGATGAGTTTACTGGTGAATAGATGGGACAATACGTCATGCTGATGCTGTTGGACCGCTACAGCAAACGACTTCAAGCACCAGCCTGCACCTGCAGACATCGAACATCCCGTTACAGGTGGAAAACTGTTCAAATGTTTGAATCATGGAATGCATTTGATTGGCCACAACAGTACCAGCGTTGTTCTGGTCTGCGCTGTCGTACTGGCCTCATTCAAATGAATGAGGGGGTTGTGTTTTTCATGCGTGGTTAAAGTTCACAGAACCTCAGTGAGACTCATTGAGGATGAATGTCCACAGAAACGAATGGGAACAAAAACAACAGTAAGTATCTTGAGAAAATCCCCAGAGAGGGACGGTCAGGGTGAGACACTTGTTACAAGGGGACACGAAAGAGTTCACGCAAGGTTTAAACATCACCGACTGAACATACACAGAGAGATCGAGGCGTTGCAGAACAATCCTTTGTGCTTAATACCTGCAGGTTCAGATAGCATCTCCACAAAGGAAACACATAATACAAACAGTTATTAATAATAGCATACAGCTCAGACAAACTGTGGATTAAGATGTAGTCTGCTTATTGTCAACACTTCAGCTCGTTCACGGCTCTCCAAATGGTTCCAATTACATAAAAAGGCACAATCCCGGTTTCTGTTACGTCATCAGCACTGTCCTACCCTGCCTCTGTTTCTACTGTGGGAAACAGCAATTAACATGTTAGTTAGCATCTCGCAGCACTGCACGCAAACTGAGCAGCACTCGCTCATCAGTGTTGAAAACCATCAAGCAGAGGTGGGGAACCTCCAGCCTGTGCGATGCACATGGCCCACGAGAACATTTGATCCGGCCCGCGAGGCAATTCAGACATACAAAAAACCTGTGATAAAGAAAGAAAACACAAGTGGTCCCTGAATGCAACACTTGCATTGCGATCACACTGATGCATCGTGGTGCCTGTCAGCAAAACATAAAGATGACAAATTGCTGATCTGAAAAGCTACTGCAGCTACAAACATGCTAAACTGGATGAGCTGCAGGACAAATGCGCTTGGATGAAGTGAGTGCTCTTCAGTGGAGTTTGGATGCCCAACAAGCAGCAGAGGCAGCAGAAGCAGCGTTCTGCAGGCAGGTTTTAATGGTGAGCGAACCGGAAGCAGCTGATGTTTGTGACAACCTACAACAGGAAATCATTGAGCTGCAAGGCAACAACCTGCTGTTGCATCATCATCACCATCATTATCATCATCATAACCATCTGAGATCACCTCACCAAAAAGAAGCAGCTCCAGCCATCACAGAGGTGAAAGGCTGATATGCATGATAGACTTCTTAGATGCTGCCCGATCAGTGAGTCTCGAAAAATAAGCACAATGAGAAGACGATTATTCAGCGACATCAGCAAACTTTCTGCTCCTAAATTAAGCAGCAGGTTATTTCCCTTCAAAGGTCTTCAGGAGAGACTCATGTCAGCCTGCAGTCACACATTCATCTCAGAGCTATACAGCAGTGCACCGTGCTTTTTCCAGACTTCAGAAGTGCATTTTAACTTTAACGCCACAGATCTCCGTTTCCAGTCTTTTTTTTCTAGCTGCAGATTTCAGGTCTGTCTCATGAGTCCTGACGACAAATTCTAATCTGATCCGGTTTCCCTCAAAGTGACAAAAGGTCAATGTGTGTTCACTGTTTTTAATCATAATACTTGTGGAAACAGTTTATTGAGTATGACCGCCTCCTTTTTCTAAGCTCTAAATTCACCCTCCCTGAGCTGATCATTTGACTGCTGTGTTGTTGCTGAACTCTGTCAACAGATAATACTTTCTCTATGTGACCAGCTAACTGTTTATGGCCTTTTTTATGTGGTATTAGTTACAAGTCATTAATGAGTATGATGTCACAGTGCTATTCACAAATATGCTTGCACCTTTAATAAGCATGCAGAGATCATTCTGCATGACTTAATTCATCAAGCTTCTGAATGGCTGTTTGGTTAAATATTTAAAACTAAAACTGCAAGATAAAGTTGCTGCAGTGGAGACAGACCTGCTGCATTTCTTTGGTATCACATGCTAATATTGTTTAGAAGTTGCTTTTGATGAATCTAAAAGGTACTGCAGATCGATGGAAGAAAGAGAGCATAAAGCCGAATTATGGCACTAATTCAGGGACACAGGCAGGTTTCATTATGCACCATTAAGTCCACTATTCTTTACTAATATTCCCAAATCTCCAAATCTGTCCGAAAAAGTGAGACTTCACTGCTCTGATCTGTGTGAGGCTCAGAAATCTGGTCCTGAGTCTGTTTTCAGCAGATCAGTATGGAGGTGTGTTAATGCCAAAACTGTGCAGAAAACTATCACAGTAGTAACACCTCTCTCTCTCTCTCTCTCTCTCTCTCTCACACACACACACACACACACACACACACACACACAGAATGTGATCACAGTAGACACCTGGTTGAGCTGCATCAGTGACTACACTGATGCAGCTCAACCAGGTGTTTGAAATAAACACACTTAAACGCACCAAACTTCCACATTTCTTTTTCGTGCCACCTGCCACCCAAACGCACCACGAGATGAAGCAAGTGTTACTTAAACGCACCACGCGCACTGCAAACGTAATCGCACCACAAACACTTTCGAATTGAAGCACGGCACAGCACGCACGCGCCGCGCCACGCGCATCAGCATCCATACAGTGCGTTATTTGAAGGTTTCAGCCAAAGCGGCTCCACATAAACACAGCGACGGGCTGCAGGCGGACAGAGGCGCGTTTTCACACGCAGCGCGCGCCGCGGTGGTCCAGGACAGATGCGTGCACAGTGTCTGCAGACGGGCGCACGTTTGCGAATGTAAGCACATGTTGTTAATGTTCGTGCATTGTGGCAGCAGCCGGGCAACATACCTTTCTGGTAGCAACAGCTCCCCGCAGACCGCCCCGAGGACACAACCGCTGGAAGTTGTTGTTTCCCCCTGCGTTACTGTGCACTCCGTCGGCTTCTGTCCGCTTCCTCTCTCGGTTTGGCTTTGTTTTCTTTAGATTCCTGCAGCTGTCATCACCGAGGAGCAGCCGAAAATCCCCAAACCTCGGTCAGTCTGTCCGTCCGTCCGTCCGTCCGTCCGTCCGTCCAGGTTTTCCCCGGGATGACGAGGGGGGAGTAAAACCGCTTCACCTCCAGTCAGCATCAGCTGGCAGGCAGAGAGAGAGGGGGAGTGGGGGGAGGAGGAGGGGAGGGGTCTGCTGGGATGAAAATGCAGCCAAGCAATCTGCTTTCTTCCATTCTTTCTTCTCTCTCTCTCTCTCTCTCTCTCTCTCTCTCTCTCTCTCTCTCGCTCTCTCTCTCTCTCTCTCTCTCTCGCTCTCTCTCTCTCTCTCTCTCTCTCTCTCTCTCTCTCGCTCTCGGACAGATCGATGAACGCTTGCTCACCCCCCCCCCCCATCTCCACGGTAGTAACCTATCCTGCATGCGCATTTGGATCGGGAAGGCGAACTGCTGAGTGTGTGTGTGCGCGCGCGTGTGTTACTGTGGACGTATATAGCACGTGTAACCAGCTGCATGCGCGTGTTGCTCTGTGCCTCCTCTGCGTTTTGACTGTTTGATCTTGAGGAATGATGAAGCAGAACCTGCAGCTGAACCGCTGAAAACATGCGTGTAATCCAACCTGTTACTCTAATCACATTACCTTTCCCGTTAGGGAGGTCCACAGACATCTGTCCAATGAAACCCCCGGGACGAAACAGGTGATGTCATGGTTCAGGTGTGCAGGGTGTGAGAGTGATGCTGCAGTTTGGAGTCTGTGTATCCTTGAATAATGACTTCCTTCTTTCGTCTTCTCACTCCGACATGGAGCTGAAACACGATGCTGCTTCAACATCTGCATACATGTAATATGACTGTACATCAGTGCAAACATGTTATAAGACTTGCTGCACATTTCAGCAGTTGATAAAAAGCTAAAAACAGAAATCAGCTCCGTGTGAAGCCTTGGTGATGAAGGTCAGTGGAACAAAAGTGAAGCTGTTGAATAAACAGCAGCTAAAGTTTTTTCATCGCTTCATTTCCAACACAAACATCGACCAACAAGTGTGCAAATATTACTGCAAATATGTACAGTTAGAGGCAGGTTTATTCTCTTAATATGTGCTGGAAAGGAGACATTTTGACTTCGCCTTGTCCCACTGGCCCATAAACATGTGCTGGCACGTGAGGCTGAACGCTGTGATAAATTGTTTTTCTGTGTGTTTTGAATATCTCTTGTGTAATGGTAAGAATATTAAACTCAAATATAATTTGTGTCCCAGTCCTGTTTCCCCAAATGTGCAACCTGCTGCAAGATGCAATTTAGAACATGAAATCATCTCCTCTGGTGTTAATTTTGACACGTTTCACATCAAAACAAATGTAATGAGGGTTGTAATTCTTGCAGACTTCTCTACAGCAGTGTCATTAGGCAAATCAGCCTCTTTATATTCAAGGTGGTGATATCCTACATTTCCCATAATGCCAACAGCAGAGAACGTGCTTTGACATGTTTGTATGTTTGACATGATGGTGAAAGCAAGAGCAAGACAACTTCAGGTTCAGGACCCCTGAAAGCTAGATGATTTGTTTAGGAGAGTTTAGCCTGATATAATAAGGGCAACACACTCAAGCAAACAGGTCCAGAACCAGTTCAGTTATCTGACCAAAATACAAAATCTTGGTATAATTTTAGAGAAGTGGGCTGTTGCACCACTTACAGTACAGCGTAATGGGAATATTAATAGTTTTCATTGGTTAGTTGCAAACTACTGTAGGTGCTGGAAAGTCTCACAGGAGGTCGTGAAACTGTCACGTTAATGAATCTATTGTTTCGTGCGTGCCAACACGATGTTCTCACTTTTTTCATGCTACCCAGAATGCATTTCAAACTAATGTATTTCAATGGGAAGTTTATTTCGCGCGTCTAAGCACGGCAATCACATGCCACGGCGTACAGGAGGAGTTCGATTTTACTGAATTTTTGAGCCTTGAGAGCAAGTAAATCCGACATTATCATCATCAGGGAGGCTATTACTTTTTTTTTTACGTCAAGCCTGAATCCATTGCAAGCTTCCTCGTCATATGATCTAATGCTTTTCTTCTTCTTTTTTTTTTGCTTCGGATTCAGGTATCGTGATCAGACAACTCTTTTGTCGTTATTTTTAATCTTTGCTTCCTGCCTTCTTCCTATAGCCTGCAATATAGCTCAGGCCCGGCGCCAGGATGAAGTTATTGAGGGGGCAATTAAAAATTGCGAGGGGGCAAATCTTCTACATATAGCGCAACACGCCGCACCATTTCAGAACCAGGGACAGCGCAGCGCAGGTATACAGATATCCATCCATCCATCCATTATCTATACCGCCTATCCCTTTCGGGGTTGCGGGGAACTGGAGCCTATCCCAGCTACAATGGGCGAGAGGCGGGGTACACCCTGAACCGGTCGCCAGCCGATTGCAGGGCCACATGCAAGGACAAACAAACATTCACATCAATTAACCTAATGAGCATGTTTTTGGTCTGTGGGAGGAAGCCGGAGTACCCGGAGAGAACCCACGCATGCACGGGAAGAACATGCAAACTTCACACAGAAAGGCCCCGCCCGACCCGGGGATCGAACCCCGAGGCACGCGCACTACCTGCTGCGCCACCGTGCAGCATACAGATATCCATTTTCATTCATTTGTTCTTATATCTAACATTTTGATTGTTCCAAATCAGACACTTATGTGGTGAAAAATTATGTTTGTTAACATAATTTGTTCAGGTTCAGGTTTGTTCATCCAGGCAAGTAAAGCTTGTTTATGAAAACTTGTCAGATTTATTGTTCGTCCTGTCCCGGCACAAGCGGCGTATCTTGATGTCTGTGGACCAGTTGTGGAAAACGTCCCAGTGCATTAAATCAAACGCACTGAACTCCATAGCAGCCGCTGTGTTTCGGAAGTAGACATGCGTGCACTCACATGCTGCTGAATGCGATCTCCGGTCGTTAGCTCATAAGTATTTTTTTTTTTCCTGAGCTTTAATATAACTTCAAGCCTGTACATGTAAGTCCCAGGTCCTATATTTATGATCTAATGCTTTTTATTTTTCTTTTTGGCTTCAGGATTCAGGCATTTTGTGATTAAAAAAGTATTTTCTTGTTATTTTATTTGTTATTTTTAATATCTGTATCCTGCTTTGTCCTAAATGCTTTTATTTTTCATAAACGGCAAACACACTACGTTTTTTAAGGTACCACTACGTTTACAATGCCATCTGATATTAGTTTAATATCTTTTTTTTTTCTTACTCTTATTGTGAAAGTATCCTAGTCCTCCTAGGAGGGACGTTAACGTTATGCAATAACAGGAGGCATAATGTCTCATTAGGCCCCCTTAAACACTGTGTATTGATTTAGAAAAAACGTGACCTTTTGTATTCATTCAAAAGATGGTCCAATCAGTTGCATACACTTTTTAAACCTTTCTGTATGAATAGGAACACAGGTAGACTATAGCTAGCCTGCAGCACTAAATATGCACCGCATCTGAATCACCTAAATAACCCAAAGAGCCATCTATCTATCTATCTATCTATCTATCTATCTATCTATCTATCTATCTATCTATCTATCTATCTATCTATCTATCTATCTATCTATCTATCTGTTAACTGTTTGTTAGTCTGCCTGTTTGTCTTTATCCATTTGTTTGTTTGTTTGTTTGTTTGGTCTGTATCTGTCTTCTTGTGTGTCCGTCTGTGTTCCTGTCATAATGCCAGGAGGGTCTACCAAGAAGACTTGTCCCTTTTGCAAGGGAGTTTTGTTTTGTGCTCAGAAAGTGTGCTGTCACTGCAGGAAAGAGCAGCCTCTGAAGCAGCGCCTCAAAAAGAAGCTTCAGAGGTTTGATGAGAAGAGAGAAGAATGGGTGGCTGGCCGCGAGAAGAACCACAACGTGAGAGCATCGTGTTGGCACGCACGAAACAACAGATTAATTAACGTGACAGTTTCACGACTTCCTGTGAGACTGGGTTGGGAAATAACAACATTATATAAATCACCATGTACTCACAGGAAACAGAGAAATAACCAGGCGACAGTATGAGGGCAGGAAAAGTTCAGCTTGTTTTAGTGGTTCACCGTGGTGCTGAGTCATATGCTGTTTTCGTGACCTCAGCTGATCCGATCAGCCAAATTGCTGGTAATGAGTGTGTGTGTGTGCATGTGTGTGCAGTGCATCTTAAATTAGTGATTTTCCAAGCCTGGTCAAGCAGGAATATCAGGACCCCTCAGCTCTGTGTGCTGGGTTCACTTTTTGGCATCAGATTGAGTCCTTGCACTGAAAAAAATTAGAGCTGCATCTACGGTGGCTGAAGATGATGATCCGACCTGTTCTCACGCCGAACTCGTCACATATGGACGTTTGATCAGGCGCATGTTTTTAGGGCATTGTTCACCCTTTAGCATCATTTTTCACCGTGCAGGCGCACCTACAGTCAGCTCGCTCTCACTCAGCGTCTTAAAAAGTGACACGAGGGGTCCCTCCACACCTTACCTGTTTGATTCAGTTGCTTTCAGCTGGTGAAAAAGCTGCTGATTGAACTCTGATGTGGACTTAAAGGACCAGTCGTGTTTGAGCTAAATATCATCTTATATATTCCATCAGTCATTTCCAAAGCATGCAGCCATATTTTAGCTGTTGTGGTATTCTGCAGACTTGTACAACAGTCATCTCTGTAGAAGATTATTCCTTGTACCGGTGCTGTCTCCTCATGGAGATATTTGCTGTCTGACATTTCATTGGAAAAGTGTCACTAATTTGCAGACTTAATTCTTTTCCAACTATTCTTTGTTTACTTCTGTTTAAAGGTGTTTAAAGGTTTTAATGCCGACCTAACATGTTTGTTATTCCCTTTTAATTTCATCATAGTTTATTGCTGCAGTGCTCTATTGTCAGCCTCTCACTTCAGCACATGAACGCACCACCAGGAGGGACACTCTAAAATGAAGTCACTTCTCTGCAGACGTCTCTGCAGACGTGTGTCACTGTGGTGCATCGGCTTTGCTCAGAAAGTTTCAAATGTCTGAGAGCTGCTTTTGAAAACAGACTGAACCAATACATTTACAGACGACAGCACCGCCTGCATGAATCAGAGAATGGTTGTCAGTGATGTAAGTGGGGGACGCACAGGACTGGGCTGCAGACCAGCCTCAGCACTCTTCGTTAGTGTATACAGTATGTCATTGGAGCAAGCATTCAGAGGCTATGGAGGCTTTTCTGGGATCCATCTGTGGCAAATGTCAAGGGAGCAATGTCGACCGAGCATCAACACCCTGCAGGTGCAGCTCTTCAGGACGCAGGACCACAGGTGGGATGCATTGTTTACTCACAGGTAATCTGGCCTGCAGATAACAACAGCTGACAGAGTTTTGTCTCCAGGCACTGAAGCAGAAACTGACCTCCATAAATAAATGAATTTGCCACCAGAAAAGACGCTGGACAATATTCAGTAACCTGTGGCTGAGATGGTGGTGGCAAGTTTTCAAAACCAAACCCTAAAATTAAAAAAAAACTAGATGACTTAAAGCGACTTGATAGCTGTCATGCACCAACATGTCCACATTTCCTTAGAAGTAATGCAAAATCGAAAGCAGTGAATTAAAGTGAAACATTAAAGACACAAACCAATCATCCTGCCAATGCTGCATTTCTTGACAAGCTGTGTTTAGTCAGACAAATATGATAAAACCTTGATTACAGTTTGGTTGGAGAACCAATTACGGCACTTGACTGCTCGCTGCGCCGAGCACTTCGCCTCTCCAATCCACTGGACTGCTCTGATCTGTGGACGACGTAAGAGGCAGGGGACTGAATGAGCAACGCTCTGCTCATTTGGCCTTAACCACCACAGAGGAGAATACATCCTTCTGTATAATCATGAAATAAGTGGCTGGAACGGGAAACGAGCACACGCACTCAACGAAGCGTCCTCAGATGAAGACGATGAAGAAGTAGCAGGAAAGCCAGTGGGAATTGTTTTCATGTTCTAGCATTTATTTATTGATGCTTCCTGAAGGCTCCAGAGTCTGAAGGAACCCAGAGACCACAGAGGACTCATTAAACACTCGTCGGCAGATGGACCCCTGCTGACCTGAGCTCAAACTTCATCCCAGCAAGAGTCTTAGATTGTCCTCCTGAATATGAATAATGGATTAGCAGCTTACTGGCTGCAGCGAGCACACACACGACGTCACCATCAGTGAATCTGACCGCTGCTGCAAGCGTGATTTCAATTGTTTTCTATGAATTAAGTGACAGTGCAGGTCTATTAACACACCTTTCGTACATGCATGTGCAGCCATGCAGAGAAAACACATGAATTTTTCCAGCTCTGAATGAACACAGATTAACTACAGATGAGCTAATCTACCAGCCACAGTCACTACAGCCGGTGAAACCAACGATTAAACTTCACTGGATTCAGTTCATACATTACATTACACATACATTTAATGAACACATTGAAAGTGGTGTCATTGTGATTCTTCCAGGTTCTGGAGAGAAATGTACGGTGGCCCTGAGAGCTCACTCTGTGTCAATTTAGCGTTTCCAAGAGGCACTCAAAGCTCTCAGGGGTCATCGTAAAGACACACTGGATGAGAAACGCATCATCAGCGTGCTCTGTGGTTTCATTTGGAGGCCGTATGCGCTGAATTTTGACTCACACGCGGTCACATTTGAAGAGATTTCCATCCACATCAACAACAAAGATGATTTCCTTTCAGTCACCAGAACAAAAAATGGTGAATCTCCCATTTGGTTGTTGATTCTATTGTTTACCTTTTTATAGGAAGATTTATGGTGTTTAACCTGCTTTCTGACATTTGTAGTTGGCTTGTTTTGCCTTCTCTGTTTTATTAATAAATGTGATTTTAAATTGTGTGTATTGCTCTTTTGTGTGTGTTTTTAATTGTGAACACCTGCATGAGTGATATCTGCCCCGTGTGCACCCCCGAGGACGTTTGAGTATCATCCTGCTCGGTCTATTGGATAAATTCAGTTTGTATGAAGGATCCATGCTGACCCCCGGGTTAAACTAAACTTTAAACAAAACGGTGAAAAATGGCTCCACTACCCTTTTCTTTGCAACCGATATTTGTTTTTGTGGCCTTGAGGAGCTTCAGGTAAAGCCAGAATAAAACAGTTTCCACAGTCACTTTCACCATGAACAGGCACTTTGTTCAGCTCGAGTCCTGTTTATCTGCTCTCAGGGTTTGTATCAGAGCTGCTTTTCTTTCTCTGCGGAGCTGCAGTCAGAGTGTGCTCTACATTTTTATATCTGGAGTTTATTTTGTGAGAGGGAGGCAGACTTAATATTGGCATTTGTACTTAGAATCTTCAGCTTTGAGTGGTGAGAAAATAATGATTATTTGTAGAGTGCTTTTTCAAAAAGCAGCACTCTGAAAGCTAAAATCAGTCCTTGGACTTTTAGGAGATTCAGAGCACACTTTAAAAGGAACATGTCCTCTGCAAAGGCTGATGAGGGACTCATGCAAAGTCATTCTGGCTGGAGCACAGTCACTCTGTCCTCTGAGGAAGAGGAGGAGAAGGACAACGTTCACAGAGCCTCCTGGTGTTTTCCTGTACCGGCCATAGGGGGCACTAATGCTCAGCCTTAACGGGAGGCAGAGGAAGAGCGGGGCAGGTAGGCTTGTTTATGTGTTTATATGTGTTGTTCATGAATTATTTAGTGTAACCTGGAGTACAAAGACAGACCAGACAGATGCAGAAAAAAGGGTCAAACAGAGAGAGATCAGTGGCGCTGAGGTAGTTTGTGTTGAAGTAACCTGAGTGGAGCGTCACAGGCAGCGTGCAGACAGATGGTTTAACAGCATGCCATGAAAATCAGGCGGTAAAGTCAGAGATGGAGTGAGACCAAGCTGGAACCTGCTGCTTATGTTTTTATGTGTTTGTCAGCCGCGGGGCGTAATTACTGAATGTCTCTGGAGATAAACACACATGCTACAATGAAGACAGCATATAGACAAATGTAAGCTCAGAAGCTCCATGTGCACTTTGTTTTTCTTCTTTTCTGTTGTGCACGAACGTCAGATGCAACCCCAAAGTGAAAAGAATCGCAGTGAGGCGCTAAGATTTCTTTAGTGGACAAACTTTAGATGGTTTCTGTTCCATCAGCCTCACCTGGGGTGCTGTATCCTCCCATGGAGAGTTTCTGTAATGGATATACTGTATGAGGAGGGCTGGAGACGGCGAGGCGAGTCAGCCAAGCTGCATATTTCTCCCAGTGGTCGACTACATCACAGCTGCTACCACAGAGCCCCATAAAAGGGGTAAGATCAGATGGATTTCCCTCTATATTCTAATATGAGCTACACTGCATGTTTTTCTTCAGTCAGAGAGTCTTAGAGAAGAACTTAAATGTCCTGAAAACAAATTTCCTCAATCAGCTTCACTGTGAGTGATGGCAACACAGGTAGGTAAGACTTTATCTATCCCAAGCCGGGGAAGTCTTTCTCCACACCGATCAGCACTGAGCATCTGAATATGTTGACAGTTCAGGGAATTAAACCGTGCACAGTCCTGATGAAGCTGAGGGTTAAACTTCCCAATAAATTACAAC
Source organism: Chaetodon trifascialis (assembly GCF_039877785.1). Taxonomy (NCBI): domain Eukaryota; kingdom Metazoa; phylum Chordata; class Actinopteri; order Chaetodontiformes; family Chaetodontidae; genus Chaetodon; species Chaetodon trifascialis. The sequence goes on along the minus strand of NC_092063.1, from coordinate 2,463,159 downwards.
TAACAATGACTTATTCACTATTGGTATCCAAATAACTTAGAATACTGAATAACAAGACAATAGTAAAAGCTTGCTTTGCTAGAAAGGATTGTATTTTCAAGCCAAGCTGGCCTCTTATATTTAAATCCCATTATCACAAGTAATCAAGTAACACAAATGAAGTCTGGCTCACTGTGTTTTCCCCTGCTGAAAAGCTTGTGTCTATTCAAAAACTGCTCTTCTCAACATACATGGCTAATATACACACCTATATCCACACAATGCATGTTCCCTTTGAGTCCCTGGATAGACAGAGCATAATTAAGCCATGCCCATGATTAGGATTCACATGGTGCAATTATAGGTCACTCTTCAGTGCTAAACACAAAGTGCTTTCATAGATGTGGACGCTGCATCGTTTCATGGGCAAATTAAGTAAACTAATTGCAGCGGGAATGAATGAATTCCTGCTTCTTAATGATCTCGAGTTGCGTCGGTGTGAAGAGATGCCCGCGGGGACCGACTGGGGATGTGGAATTTAAATTGAGCTGAGTAACAAAGTGAGAGAAGGAGAGACGAAGCCTTAAAACCCAGAAATGCTGCGCTGAATCTTCTGCAGCGTCGTGCACGAGCTTTCTTTACTGAAGCTCCGTGTGAAGATGGCAGGTTGTGGTCCATGGTGGGAAAACTGGTGAAAATAAAAGTTTTTAGGTTTCATTTGGAAGTAAAAGTTCATCTTTTGCATAAACAAGTAATGACCAAGAAGCAGGGAATGCAGCGCAGAGTGATGAGCCTCCCTCTTCGTTGCACCTTCCAGTCGATGCTCATTGCAGATGTGAAGACGAAGCAGCTGGAGACAGCATGTGTTTAACAGGTCGCTCTTTTCTGTCTGCAACCTCCACAAGACGACACGAGAGTACACAGCAGAGGGCCATGGACGTGTTGAGGGTTAAAACAGTTGACATACAAAACACTGCTCCTCTAAATTACACAGAGCTCGGCGTCTATTTTTGGGCTCTAATTTCATCCGCTGTCATGACACATCAGCAACCTGCTGCTTTTGGCCATTTAGATCAGAGTGATTGCTTTCTGAGAACAACAACAAGCTGGCTCCGGCAGGAAAAAGCTGTCTGTCCGACCTGCATCTGCCCCGTCGCACCGGTTGAGGAGCTGTCTGTCTGAGTCAGCCACAGGGCCGCTCAGACGGGGAAACGCTTCATCACCTCAGCCGTCACTCCGCTGGACTCAACAGACTCCGCCATGCAAACGGGTGCAGAGGTGAGCTGTAAGCTGAGCTACTTTTCAAATTATTGCATAGAAAACCTACATATGATGGCTCCAACACAACACTGCTTTTATGTTAATGCACTGTAATAATGCTCCATTCTGAGTAAATAATTAAATATGTTTCTTGATAAAATGGGTTTTTGAACAGATGACATTTTAAAAGTGAATGCTTCTACATTTACTGCAGCTTTGCTGCAGCAGAGTTCATCTCAGTTAAAGCTGAATTCAGGCCTGCTGTGCACCACCCAGTGAGATGTGTACCAAAATCAATTTCCCAGTCTGAGCAGAAAACAGCTTCTTGCTTTGAGAAAGTTTGTGAGCTCAAATCTTGTTTTCAAGTTTTAGGTAAAAAAAAAACAAGTAACAGCTTGTAAAGAAAGCAGCAGCACGTGAAGTCGAATGGATTTAAGTGTGACTTGTTAATTGTGACATATATAAGCTAAAGTGAAGCTGCTTGTGCAGAGACTGTTGTCCTGTTGGACCGCCTCCTCCGCACACCTGTCTGCATTTGTTCTGGTTCACTCACCTGTCAAACGTCAGGCCACTGATGAGAGAAACACATCGAGCACAGGAAGGTTGAGGAAACAGACGAGCACAAAATGTAAAATGTTCTAAATGTAAAAGCTTCTCTTTGTCTCCTGCTAATATTTCTCCTGTGGGAGAAACAGTGTGGAGTTGGTCTACTTTAAAGGCCGACCGGTTAAGGCAGAAATGAAAGTTGTACTCTGAGTGGTGGCGGTCGTAGAAACTATTTATACTACAGCTGCAGCTGCATCAACAGTCCTCCGTCAGTGTACATTCAGCAGTTACAGCTGCATCCATCTGTTGTACTCAGCCTTCTATTTGGGACTTTCTCAATCTCTCCGGGCCAAATGTGAGACCTGGAGAGCCTGTTCACACTCCAGCACCCTCTGATGCCCCTGACTCCACTTCCATCGATCTGTGCACAGTAAATCCAACAGGAAACAAATTTCATACAACAGAACCAGAGCAGCAGCTGAAACGAAGAGCTTGACAGGAGGACAGCAAAGTTCAAAGATCCATTAATGTTAAGATGTATTTTCAAGAAGATCCAGAAAACGAGCATCGTCTCAACCACTCAGAGGATATTTTACCAAACAAAAATCACTTCCTGAGGCTGACTGTTGTGTGTTAAATGGATGACGGTCGGTGGAACGACACAGCCAGTCTGATGTGTTTCCACTCCATTGCTCTGGCTGGGGAAGTGTTTGGCTGTGTCAGACCCGGGCTCAAAGGACGAAGACCTCATCAGCCAGTTTGTCAGTCTCTGGACTCAACAGGCTCTACTGACGCTGCACAGAGAACAGGGAAAGGTTGTTCTGACTCCACTCAGCACTAATTGAAGACTTTCAGGCTGCGTTCAGATTTGAGTCCTGCATGAAAACTGCAGCGCTCTCCCTCCTTTGAATGGAGCCGCTCTGTTTGTGCAGCGTCACGTGGCAAAAAATGAACCAGGCTCTGCTTTTGCTGCAGCACCATGTGACATCATCTGGGCAGGTGCTGCATTGGCCAATCACGCACATGCAAGCATGCATTCCTGGTGAATCACTTTGTGATGTGAACACCATAACTCGACTGTTTCCCTCACTGTTGCATCCAAAGATAAAATACCTGCTGCCGTGAAGTCGTGAGTTTCCCACTATTGTGCATTCTGATAAGCCTTCAAATGCATTTTAAAAATTATTATGCATTTATAAATATGTATCTCTGTGAGACATATTTGGAAGTGCTTTGTCTTACTCAAAGATGCTGCAACCATGAAAATCTGTGACATCCCAGTAAGACTGGCCTGAATCATGTAGGAGGTTAAATACTGAAGATTTAGTAAAATATATTCTGACCTAATAAATCTGTGTCAGTTAGCAATTTTCCAGAAATTTTGCATGTTGGGACAGAGGCTATCAAATTGTTGCTAGCAGCTGAATTCAACAGCAGCAAAGAGAAAAACAGAAAGAAGAGCAAAGTAAAACATTCACATCCTAACATCTGCACCTTCTTTGCGTGCTGCAGATCGGATGCCTCCTGAAACTCTGCAGAGGCTTTAGGAACGGCGGTTACCTCGGTGTGAGGCTGGCTGACAGCTCATCAACGTGAGTGACAAGTGTCGGGACGGGAACCAGACTGGAGGGACGAAGGCAGCAGAGAATACATTTACTGCCACAGGTTGACAAGATGCAAAATGTCAAGAGGAGTGCACTCCATGGAAATCACATCTCATAACCTTTACACCACGAGCGTGTCGTATTCATGGTTATAACCCTGGAAATATATAAAGGATCAAATTGTCAGCGTGTATGTTTATATCGTGAGAAGATCTAAAGGCACAATATAAAGAGAAGCATGCAGCTCTGCAGGCTGCAGGCAGGATTGATTTTACTGGTATCCACCATCAGCTTAATGACGGTTTACTTCAATACCAGGGTAACAATTTATGAGCCCCCTCAGCTGCCAGTTACAGTGCTGCTAGGAATTCAGCTCCATCTTTAATGTATCGCACTGCAGTGACTTATGTTTGGTTCAACACGTAAATTATTCATGAGAGACAGAAACAGCATTAACCAAGAAGAGAGAAGGGGAGAGAGACTTTGGTGAATGGTCTGATAACCAGTTAGCAGAAAAATGCTGGTTTTAACCTGCTTATTCTGCTCCTGTAGTCAGCACAGTGTAATGCAGGACAGTTAGAGGACGAGAGGAAGCTTAATGTTAACACCTTCAAACAGGGAAACCAGAGTATTACGTAGGTTTAGGTGCTCATCAGGCACTTAAATGAAACAGGCTCAATTCACGTTAGTTGTTTTTTAGCATTGCTGCTACACAGGATTAAATTGGATCTATTTGTGTCACAGCAGTTTGCATTAATGAGATGTGGTGCTGAATGAATCCTGGAATGGATCCAGAAAAGTTTATCAAACAAAGAACCAGGAGAGCAGTTTGGATGATGGAGGCAGAGGCCGTTTCTGCTTGTGTTAACAGGAAATACTGATGGAAAAAATACGCTACAAAATGTCATTTTATCCGCACCGCTGCCTTCAACAAAGGTAATGATATAAACATCACGCAGCGCTTAAACAATGGAAGAAAGACGTATTCAGAGGGTGTGCCGTTGGATTCAGCTGCTCTCTCTGTTCTGAAAACAAGTGTGTGCCATTAAGCAATGCAGTGAATTTCCCATGCGGTGTGAAATGAAGAGAGGTTGAAGCGTCCTGAGCATGTTTGCTTCCATCAGCTGTCATAAAATCAGACGTTAAGACAGAGAAACAGAGAAAGAGATTACAGATTAGACTGTCTGCGGGCTGTAAATACACCCCGGGAAAAGGCACTGAAATAGATGAAATGGGAATGAGAGATGAGGGAGGTGAAGACAGGAAGAGCGGAGAGCAGAGTGGAGTGAAGTGACTGTCAGAAGGCCTGCAGCCTGCAGACGCAGCTTGTTTCTAACGCGTCGCTGCTAAATTTGTCTGGGATGCCACGACACTCAGACTGATTTCCATATCAGGGCGCACACGTACACACACACACACACACACACACACACACACACACACACACAGCAAAATGGCCTCAGCTGGCTGTGGGGATACCGTGGACAGGCCTGGAGGAGTGTCCCCACTGTGTCCCCATTCAGGGGCTGATCCCCTAAATCCACATTTCTACACCCACTGTGTCCCGATGGCTCGTACCATCTGAGGACACAACCAGTGTTTCCTTTGCATTGTCCCTTATAATCCATTGTCCATCATTGTCCTCATCAGGAAGTCTGTGTTGGTTTGCTCACTGTGCCTTTAAGGACAGAGAGAGATGCACTGGTTTCACTGGATGCTTTATTAAAAGCTTTATTCTGGTACTTTTGGGTAACATCCTCAAATTAATCTGGGAAATTTTTGAATAAGTACACGAGGAGTGCCTGAATGCATCATTAATTATGGTCTTTGCGGGGCTGGACTGTCTCACTGGCAGCTTGATGTACATCAGAACAGCTCTGCTTGCTGTTACATCAGTTGAGTCAAGACCTCATCAGCTCACATGCCTCAACATGTCAGGATCCAAGAGCTCTAGACAAGCACTTTTATTACATTTGCTCCCCAGATTGGAGCTTCATGCATGTTGACCTCTGCTACTTCAGCATGTTCAGTCTATGGCTCAGTGCCAGGCTCCTCAACGGTTGAGAAATGTTGCCCTTCAAGTCCAAGTCCTTCTATCTGAAGGACAGGTTCGTTTGAAGGGTTCAGACCCTGACCTGGGACACAGCTGATGTCAGAATGTCCTCATGAATTTCCAGCATTCAAGCCGTCATGAAGGCGAAACTCATTCCGTCCTCGTCCAAACTAAATGTAACCAGACCGTTAAAGAACGGACTCAGAGGTGCTTTTATTGGCTCACAGATGTTGGTTTTTGGAGAACTCAGTGTTGTGAATTAGAAAAGCGTTTGCTCTGATTAGGGATCAGATAAGAGCAGCGCGGAGATAAGAGGTTTTTGTCCCTTTGGTGACGCGGAGAATGACAGGTAATCTCATTTTAGTTTCACTCTAACTTACGCTGACAGATGCATTTACACCTTTTCAACATCTGGCTGGAATGCATCTCGGGAGGTTTGATAGCCACACGATCTACCAAAGCTAGCGACGCGACGAGCGTCAAAGGATTCATTATTTCCAATGTGACGGCTGCCAATACCAATCTCTCTCTGTCTTTGCTCTTTTTCCCTCTGCAGCAGAATCATATGTGGATTGAGCTGCATGAAACCATTTTCTAACGTATTTTATTGACCTTCATCCCTTGCATTTAATTCCATCAACTCTTTGACTCTTGAGAAGAAGAAGAAACGCTCCAGCCTTCCTCTCTCTCCTCTTAAAATAACCCCATTTGAGTTGCAATAACAATAAAACGCTCTCCTGTTGTCCTCTCTGTCTGCCGTCCTCTTTTACTCCTGCTCTCTGATTCCCTCGTCATTCGCCTTGCCTGAATTGTTGCAGCAATAAAACGGTCTCCTCGTTTACTGTCTCTCTGTCTCACAAATGCTCTCTCGACCCGTCCTTTACTGCTTTACTTTCTTCTTGAAGTGCAGGAGCAACAAAACATGTTTTCTTTATCTTTAATATTCTCTTTTTCTCTCCGCAGCACCACTGAAAGGTCCACGTAGCTCACAGAGACTCAAGACTTTTCTTGTTTTCTGCTGACCTTTCTCGTTCCACTCAGCTGTCTTATTAGTGAAGTCATAAAAACTATTATTCCAGTCTCTTTCTTCTCTCTGTCTTCTCAAATCTGAGTGTAACAGCCAGAAAACTGCTGTGAAATGGGTCAGTTCCTTAACCTTAATGAAGTGGTGATTTTAACCCAAAACACATTGTTCTCCAAACCTAAGTAAATCATTTTGTGCTTACAGTGTTCACACTATTAAACATATTTATTTTTCCGCTCATTTAATGGTTTTGAAAGGCACAGACAAATATGAAGTATCCCCCTGTCAAGATCAGAAAATGCTCTCATTGTGGACAAACAACAGGTTTTGTTGTTTGATTGAGGGCTTGTTGACTGAGGGGAGGGCTGAATGATGAATGGATGGAAACCTCACGTAACGACTGCTCTCTGGGTGGACAGTTGTCTCTGTGGGCCTTTCATCGGTTCTCATGCGAGCGTTTTCTGATCTGACCCCTGTGATTAAGGTTTGGTTTGCTTCAGACAACTAAAAACACTTTGACTGAAAGACTGTGCTCATGTTTCTCAGTGCTTTGCAAAGGCAGCTGAACTTGCTTGACTTCTAGAAGATGTTTCCCTTCTCATCCAGGAGGCTGCTTCAGTTCGAAGTGACCGATGGGGAGTCCCAGGCATTGATCCTCCTGCAGGATCATTGACCCACTCGGCCATGATGGGAGTCATTAGGGTCACATGACTCATAGTGCAAATGGCTGTTAAACTACCTGGGGAGGGATCTCAGGACTGCATTGTAAGTGGCTGATTAGTGGTGTTGTAGACCACCGTCTCTGGACAAAATATGTAGATAACTGTCTTCAAATGAGTGTCCCTTGTCCATAAGGTGGAGATGAACCGCTGTCTGTGCATTCCTGACTGCGCTGGACTGCGTACTCAAGCAAGTCCAGTTAGAGGTGCCACGACGTGGATCAATAACGATCTTCACTGACAGTGCAGTCGTGGCTAAAAGAAGCCAAATGTCAAATGTAGGTATAAACACCAGTGTGAGACATCCTGACCTCCTTCTTTAAACAACATCAGGCTGCCTGTTACGTCATTTTCAGCGATTTGGTTTTGTTTTTCTGGTGAAAACATGGAAGATGCACAAGTTGAACTGAACTGTGTAGGTGTTGTTTCTCTTGGACTTAATGTACATTGCCAGCTTAAATACGGCGTATGTGAGCTTCTAGCTAAGTAGCAGTTTTGAATTAGAATAATAAAAAGAAATGTTGTGCTCTTGGTAGGTTGAAATTGGGTCGTTGAACAATATAAGGCAGTCCACATCTCCCCTTATTTTAGCATGAGAATAAAAACATTCTGCTCAGCACGTCAAAGAAGAAAAGGTGAAATGAGGCCACAAACACTTTGGACGAAACAACAATGAGCATTCACACAGAAAGACAGACGGCAGGTGAGCGAGAGACGTGATGAGGTGACAGCTGACCCGGGACAGTTCAGTGAATTGTTTTGGACAGCTCCCAGACAGCTGTAAACAAGCTGCTGGTTCCCTCCGTCTTCCTGTCACTTTTCATTCGGTCTGATGAGATTTGGACCGATTCTGACAAGCAGGGTTATTAAAAAACAGCACCATCATATCCCCAAATGTCCATAACGCTCCTGGAAATAGATACCACCGACTGTTCATCTGTGAGGGTTGGAGGCGGTGTTACGTTGCAGAGGATGCGGAGGAGGAGAGAAGAGAGAGAAGAGGATAAAAGGTGGACATGAAAGTACATTTTCCAATTAAACTGTATGACGCTCGACTCCATTCTGCCTGTTGTGTCCAAATTTCACATCAAGCCTGCATAGATAGCAGCTAGGAGGCGAAGGATTGCAGAGGATGAGGATCACTGACACGAAGTGATGAAGTTTCATCTTTAAAGTAACAGATGCAAAACGAGTTGAGGGAGAATGAGAAGGAGCACAAAGGCAGACGTGAAGAAGTGACATGAAAGGATTTAGATAAAATTCATGCGTTTTATGTGAAAACCAGCCTGTGTGCAGCCATGTTTTTACATCCAAACCTAACAAAGCCATCATTAATGATCTGACCTGAGCTTTTCCTGCTGTTGAATGTAAACATTTGATGAGGTCTCCAAACATGCTGATTAATCCAATGAAAGCTGCTCAGTGGAAATCAAAGGAACATGCAAACCAAACAGAGAATATAAAGCATAGCATTAATTACTGTGATCCCAATAAACGCTCTCATCTGAGCTTCAGATCTAATTGTTCTCTCTCGCTCAGAAACACACAAAAAACAGGTGTAACTGCGTTCCATTCATAGTTTAGCTGTGTCTGGGCCCTAGTAGTGTGCATGCTGGATCACTGGTATGGCAAACAAGGCATTAGCATTACACGCTGTAACAAAAGCCGGCCGGGGAAACAGATCTTTAGGTCCTTTTCCAGACAAGCGTGTCGAATTACCGTCAGCTCTGACAGGTATTAACACCATTACCTGAACGTGCGCTCGTCTTATCCCGTCTTATCAAGGAGTTGTCAAGGATTTGGAAAATAAACCACAACAGGAAATGCCACAAATGAGCCAATTTAATGATGCCCTGTAGAGTTTGGACCTACTGGACCCTGAACTCCAAAAGCTTTGTTCTCAGGTGAATCTCTCTGTAGGCAGGTAGACCTCTGCAAGGTCACAGTGAGCAGAAAAGCACATTAATATCAAATGATGCTCTGCTAGTAACGGCTCAATTAAACAACATTTGTATTCATTTTTAAAATATTTTGGGTGCCAGGACTCCTTCACATATTTGGAGCCAATTGTTGAGCACAAGTAAGTGTGTTACCAGCACAGGAAGAAGCTCACGAGTCAGCCACCTACCAAAATAAAGGATTTTTATAGGAGAAACATTCAGCTTTCCAGCTTTTCCATCAGCTCTCTGCAATGTTTTTGAAGTCTGCACACACAGGTTTCAATTAACGAGGACTTTTGATTTAATCTTTCATTTTTAGCACCAAGCTCACTGAACGCCTTCAAGAATATCCGCCTCACATAAGCACATAAGCCACATCGAGGTCATTAGTTAGATTTTACTTTTCTTTTCACTCTGAAAGTAGAGATATGAACTACACCTACAGGGTAATTTGGTGCAACTGATAGCACTTTCACTCAACTCAGGGTCACTGTAGGCATAAAAGCTCACAGTAAATTATGTAGCTTATCACAGGTACAAGGTTCAAAGGAGCAAGAGGCTGATTTCATGGCAATTTATGGGCTAAGCACTCATTCGTGGCTGCATCACCCAACCTGGTCTTCCTTGGTTGCAGCTATGAACCGACCTGCAGCGGCACGGCCTCACCGATGCAAAGGTTTGCATTCTCACTGCAGTGCTGTTTTTGGTCTGAGGCTGCCAGTGTTTACGTGGAGGAAAGAGATTGTAGTCTTCAAATATTTGCAGAAGAAGACCTTGAGTGATGCTCGTAATGATGATGATTAATTGAAAAAAAGTGTGAAGCTGATTCTTGCTCTGCTGTTGGACTCCGATGAAGACTGACAGACATCAAAACCAGTTTGTTATAAGAACCAAAACTTTAAATTACTCATTATTAAACCCCGACAGAGCTCCTTTTCCCGTCCACTTCAGGACACAAAGTCTGCTTTTGCATAAACTGTGAGGTTGAAATTGAACTCTCATTAATTCAGACAGGACGCTTTTGGCAGGTGCTGACGTTCTTGACTCACTTTCGGATAGTTTTTAGGCACCACGCCCCCCCCCATCAGTGAGACGATGTGAACCTAAATTATTCATTATCGTCAGTATCATATCCAACTAGGGTATGATAAGGTAAGAACAGTCAAATCAAGTCAGCTCTTCTTGATTGTCAGCAGCCAAGCTCAGCAGCAGCTGCAGGCAATTAAAACAAGTCAAACACTGAGACGGCACAGCAGCACACAGACAACAAAGTCATTGTACTGAAAAAAAAAAACAGTCCTTGGTCCAAACAAAAAAGAGTAATGAGTCAAACTGAATCGTGCAGAACATTGTGTTTGTGTGTGTTAAAACGTTTTCACTGCACTGAATCTGCATTCATGAGGGTGTCTGTTAGCTGCAGCCGGTGATTTGAAGTGACAGCCTCCCGGGCAAAAAGCTTGTTCCTCTAACCTCCAGACTGCAAGCATCCCATTTTAATCTCGCTTGTTTGATCCAACAAAGACCCACAAAGGGCTTTAAACACTCCAGTAAACAGACAGTCTTTAGGAAGGTTAAAGCATTACCAAATCGCCTTTATTCTTTATATCAACACTATCTTATTGAGACTGACAGCAGCAGCATCTGAGCTGACGTACGGCGAGATTCAAGCAGGATTTGACCCTCTGCCAGCCGAGGCGCACTGGGGCCCAGTGGGTGGTGAGGGGGCTTTTCTTCATTAATTGGATAAACAATTTTAATCTTCCAATAAGCTGCCTCGAGTTCTGGAATCAGCCTTTGAAAAATATTGCAGTAATCCCTCTTGCACACTCATGTGACTTCATCCTCCTGTGTGTCTCTATTAGATTCCTGCTCTATTTGAAACACTGTGAGGACAGTGGGAGGACTGCAGCGTCTCACCAGGGCTGCCCTCTCCCCCCTCTCCCCCCTCTCCCCTCGCCCCTCGTTCATTGCACTGCCGACCTTTGGGGCACGAATCAAAGACTCCAGACGAGAAGCTTCAAAGATCAGAATTTAATGACTGTCTTTAAATCAATTTAATACAATTAGTTGACAATAAACAGAATTCCCAGACCTAAATAACCTGAGGAGCAGGATCCAGTGAGTGAAGTCTGACGATGAAGCAATGAAGGTGGTGATATTGTTTGGCTCACTTTAAAAGTTAGTCAAAAGGCACTTATGGCTGACTTCCTCCAGGTCATTTTCGACATCCATTTTCTGAAACAGAAATCTCTCCAATAAATGAGCAGCAGGTCTCGGAGGACAAGCCCCGGACCAAGTTTAATATATTACAAAGCTTGGGGGACTACGGACGGATAATTACAGAGAAAGCCACTCACAGTCTCAGCAGGAGAGCTCCTCTTTCCAGCTTCTGCTTTATCATCTCTGTACCTTGTTCTTGAATTTCTTTGACATTAACTCCAAAACTGCCGTAATATAGGTGAGCTGCTACGCTCTGCTACTCGGACACGTGCTGATTAACTTCTGCGAGAAGCTTCAGATAATCAAATAATCACCGATTGTAAATGTAGAATTCCCACATCAAAAATTTGTAATTTTACAGGTCAAATGGAAAATAAACATACACATTCTATCTTATGGTATTTGATGCTGGATAGAACATTCATGAAAAGTCAGTATATTGTCTGTCTGTGCAGCCATGCATTCATCCATGGTAAGTTCATTAATGAAACATGTTTTCATCCACAGCAATGGGGTCGACCTCACCCACCAGTGCCTGAGCCATGGAGCAGCTGCAGCTCCTGTTATGTGTACGAGCACACTAGACCAGAAGGAGGAACTCACAGTGACGGAGATAACAGGAGAGCAGGCTGGTATCAAATACAAAAAGGTTTAATAACAAGAGGGGTCCACAAAAACGGGAATAACAAAAGGCGAGAGCAAAAACACTCTGAACAAGATGAGCTCCAACTCCTCTCACAGGCAAGGCTGGGCTGAGGGTTTACAGGCAGGTAAGACTCCTGGAAAAAGGAAACAAAGATCAGGTAAGCCTTGGCAAAGTAAGGCAGGAAGACCAAAACTGGCAGAGGAACGGCCAGAGAACCACAAAGGAAAGCAGACGATCCAATGAATACTGGGAGATTGAGCCGGGTTTAAATACACTGCTGATTGACGGTAAATGAGGTGATGGTTTGCAGGTGTGAGAGGAGGCGGGACTGGAGGAGCTGAGTGACAGGTGCAGCCCACAGCGCGGACCTGGACAGACAAGGGAAAACAGACAAGACACAAAGGGGCAGGGAACACAGGAGGAAACTAGTGCTGCCTAACAGCTCCACTGTTTTTCAATCACTGTGCTGCAAATGAGAAAAAATGTCTCAAATACCATCACACACACGATAGACTTATGAGTCTGTGTGTGTCTGATCCACCAACCAGCACTTATTTTAGTGAGAAAATGTCATTTTTTTAACATTTGCCTCCCACTCCCACAGGTTTCTCTCACTAAAATAGCACAGTTCAGCACTGGAGGCTGGTTCCAAAATGTAAAGTTTGTACGGAAATCCAATTTTTCTCTTTGGATTATACTGATGCCAAACTGACAGGAAGACTGTCGACATTTGATGCCTTTAATCTTGTATTTCCAGAATCTTGTGTTTTCACAGACGCATAAGGAATTGGTAATATATCATGTTTTTTAAAGGGATTTCGACAGAGCAGAGCGCAGGGAGGTTTAGTTTAACTCACATGCTTTATGCATCATTTTCAAACATTTCATTGCAGCACAGAAACACTGGTTAGCCGCTGAAGAATGATCAGGTCATCTGACGTTGACTGCGCTCACTGAATGGTTTGATTGATGGTTTAATAATGTGTGCATTGATCACTGACGGTGACTGATCAGGCTAATTATCAGATAATTGTGCTGAGTTTCCAAGGGCAGTGCAGCAAATAGTATAGACGTGTTTTTAAACTACTTTCCTGATAAAACATGATGTGCTTTGTAGGGTTATTAATGACTCCTGATGAAACTTGAAAGTTGCCATTTAGCGTAAAAACATCAAGTTATTCACCCAGAACAGCCAATATTTCTCCGTATGGTAGGACCTCCTCGCTCTGCAGCTGCTGTGTGTTTGCACTGCTGGTTTTCACGCATGATTTCAGGTCAGTTGGAGGAGCTATGACTTATTTATCACAACAGTTCATAATTCAAATCAGTTCAGCATATTCAGAAGTGTGTTGCTCCTCTTAATGTAGAACGAAGTGTCAGTGCAGACTCAGGAAGAGACCAGAGAGCTACAGGTAATGGAAATATCTGCCAGCTGAAAGTTAGGATAACATAACACTGACTTGAATAATATGCTCTCCTGCACTCCCATTTTTTAACCAGTGCTATAGTGCTTATATAACTATTTTGTCAATATTGCCCCAGATCTAATTGTTGTCTGCCTGAGAGCTGATGTAACTCAGGCTGCACTGATCATTCATTCAGTTAGAAACAAGTTTTGTAACACAGCATTGAGTCAAGGCAAGAAAAAAAAATAAATCTGCCTGCCGAAAGTGAAAAACTCCTTTCCTCCTGGTTCCCCTCAGCACCTCTTCTTAGCGTGAGTGCGTGTTAACCTCAGCAGGAGTCTGACAACCTCGGCGTGAGCTTTTGAAGAACTGCACATGTGTAACATTTCTTTGAGCATCTGGATGTGTCACTAAATGCATCTTGGCGTGATGATAAAAGTGGAACCTTAGCTTCTGTCAGATGGGATGAAAGGCAGGGGGAGCAAAGCGTGCGTCCATTTACTGGCACAGCAATAAAGGCTAACTTTGGAGATTAAGTTGGAGCAAACATTTTGATGGTGATCGTTTGCACCAGAGTTGGAGGCGATGTGAAGACCTTGTTCAAATATCAGCAGAAATGAAAGATGACATGACATCAGGCGCCTTCAATAGATGGCACTTGTTTAATTTTGGTAATATGCTTCTCATATCAGTTCAAAACAATTTCCAGAGCTGTGATAATAGAAATCGTGTTAGTTATGATGAACCAACGCAAAGACTCCAGTGTCTATATATGTCCTTTATTTAACCAGGTAAAAGCCTCATTGACTGACCTGGCCAAGAAGGCAGCATAGACTCAGTTACAAGAACATTACATTACAATTCACACACACTCAGTTTGCATTCACTACAAATAAGCGAAACAGTTTGCAACAAAAACGCAATAAGTGATTATCAGAAAGACAACACATCAATAAAGCATACAGCAGAACAACTAATACGGCGCTTAACACGGGACAAGTGTGTAAATAATGAAGGCGTGACTAAAAACAGACGCAACGGCCAAGACTGCTGTTTTAAAACTGATTTAAATTCTCCCACAGTGACCAGTTCAGGCAGTTTCATGTCCTTCTGGAGGTTGTTCCAAGAACTGGGAGCAGCATATTTAAAAGCCTTTTTGCCTAAGTCGGTTCTAACTCTGGGAACCAACATCTGTAGGATGTTTTGAGAACGCAGGCCGTATTGATTTTCGATTTTACACGTGTATGTGCACAGATACATACACGATTACATCTGGAGGGGACACAGAACTCAGAATTAGCTTTTCTGGCCAAGTATGTGTGCACATGCCAGGAAATGTGTTATATGTACAATGAAATGTTCGATGTGCAGGGATTTCTGTTGGTAGTGACGCTGGTGAAGGTGCATGTTGAAATCTGTGCATCAGTGGGCGATAAATGAGCAGTCAGTGGATGTTTTGAGTGTTGGTGACACTGTATGACCTCTAACTGTTCGTCAGGGTGAGGGCTGTATTTGTTTTAGTGTTCAGCGATCTGTAGCGCCCACCAGAGGGGAGAAGTTGGAACAGGTTGTGTCCTGCAGGATGTGAGGGGTCTGCTGTGGCGCTGAGGGCCCCTCGTAAAGCTGCTGGCTTGAGTTACCTTTGCTGGCTCCAGCTCATCAGATGCTCTAATCTGCTGATTTTCTATATCATAGTAGACTGAATATCTTTGGGTTTTGGACTGTTGGAGCCATGAATTCTGATTTTTCAACATTTTTTAGACAAAATGATTACTCAAATAATGGAGGAAATAAAGGGAAGATTATTCAAAAATGAGCATAATTATTAGCTGCATCCACTTGTCTTTAAACAATAAATGTGTTTTGCAGCGTGTTATTCAGTGCTAGCACTGTTTATGGTGATATATTGGTATGTTGATTTTTGTTGGGGTAATGGCTCGAAACATTCTGGGATTCTTCTTTCAAACCTAAAGAACAAACACATCAGTCTCAATGTTATTAAAATCATCCTGGAAAAATGGTTTTCACACAGCATACAGGAGGAGCGACGTGCTGCAGAGCTGCATGAGAAACCGAACGTGTAATCTCATTTCACAGCGAGCGATCAGCTGTCGGTGTTTTGGCAGGTGTGATGGGCGAACTGTCAGCTGATCGGGGCGTCTCTGAGCTCCCACCGGCTTCATCACAGAACCGTCTGCTGTGTAGAAACGAGTGCTGAAGCTTCAGAGCGCAGGCTGGAGCTTTGGGTGTCGTCGTGTTGGTGGTTTCCAGGGGAAGCAGCGTGACTCCCCTGAGACAAAACACCAGGAAAAGATGGCTGCAATTAAGTGCACAGACCTGCCAGTGCAACAAGACACAAGACACACACACACACACACACACACACTTCATTTGCATGCACACAGCCACAAACACAAACATGTCTCCATCTCCCATCTGTAAGGTCAAAGCTAATCACCCTTTTTCAGAACGAGGAGGTGTAGAGGAGGAAAGCCAGCAGGAGAGAAGAGGTGGATGAAAGAGGAGCAGGGATGAAGACAATGAAAAGAGAAGGCAGAGGGGAGAACAAAGGAGACATGAGAAAATGAGTTTAGGAACACGAGAGGAGAAGGAGAGGAGGGATCAAAGGGGGGAGGCATTGAAACCAGAGGAGGTGAAGGAGTGACAACAGAGGGAAGCCATGGACAGGTGAAGGGTGTGAAGCATAAAGGAGAATAAAGGGATGTTAGGGAGGGAATGAGAGAGGAGAAGAGGAGAGAAAATGAAAGGAAACAAAACTTTGAAGGAGTGGATGCATAAAGTGAAGGCTTTCCATGCAGCTGGAGGTCGCTCAGGTTAATCTGCTCTGGAAATCTGGACAGGTGTGTCTTTGTAAAAGTGAGGGTGTGTGTGTGTGTGTGTGTGTGTGTGTGTGTGCGTGTGTGTGTGCGCGTGCGTGTTGGCTTTTCTGTGCATGTGAGCTTTAATTAAAGGTTTGAGTGCAGTTTGTGTGAGTGCACTCATTCTGCTGAGTCTGATGGTAATTATCAGAGGTTGAATGTGCTTCCTGAGGAATTAGGAGTCGCTAACAGGCTGCTTGGCTTTGTGTCCCACCGTGGGGAAACAAGCTTTCACGGCTCGGTGCGGATTACAACCTGGAAGCCTTTTTGCTTCTGTGACATTGACTTCCTGTGGGTGACTCATGCATTCGAGCACTTCGAATCACGCCAAATATCCAGATTCAAGGTCACTTTCCTGACAGAACAGGGCCACATACAAACCACCTGTGCCATCTACCTGTTCACTCACACCTGGAGCCATAAAGTGCTGAAACTGATCCAAGCAGTGTTTGTTAGCTAGAGGCGTCTTTGTAGAAGCAAAAAGAACGCTTTGACTCAGTTTGCATCAAAAGCCCTTGATCAAAAAAGAAGGTTTCTCTGTGAACCTGCTCTGAAATTTGCTTGTTGTGTTTCCTCTCATCCTCCATCCTGCAGCCAATGACCAGGCCACCATCATCGACAACGTTTTAATCCCTTAAATGCATCTCAGAGGAGGTGAGGAGGGAGGAGAGGGGAGGCTCCTGGCAGATCTTAGAGGGAGGAACCACAGATTTATCCAATGTGGGTGTTCAATCTGAATCTGTTAAACGATTGGTCAGCTAATCTGATGGGACACCAACCCCTTTTTGAAAATGATGAATAATGTAAAATATAAAACATGATGTGTGTAGTCTCTTTTCTTTTCTGCGTTTCCATCCTGCCGTGTCATGACGGCTGCCTCAGTTCTTCCCTCTGTGGCTTCCACACCTGCCATTCTCCACCTGGCCACCAGATTCCCTCAGACCCGCCCACCAGCTGACGCACCTGCCTCTCATTACCTCATCAGTCCTTCAGAGTATATCAGCTGCTCGCCAGCTCCTTGCCAGTTTGTCGTGTTGTGTGTTTGTTTTGCAGTCACCTGTGCTGGTTCTGGTCTTCTGCTGCCTTCTCCAGGCTGGACTTTCCTTCTTCTTCAGCCTGTTCTGCCTCAGTATCCTGTTGCCTTGCACACACAAAAATCAAAATAAAGTTTAGCAGTTTGAACATTAAATATCTTGCCCTTTTCTGATTTTGTTTACCTTTTACACAGCATTTTTGGAATTAATATATGTGATATGAGTGTTTCCAGAAACCGGGCTGAGGCCTGCAGCTGTTGCTCATGTTGCACCTGTGGTATTTTCCACAGGTGATGAATGTGAGCGCAGTATGAACGATGAAACTCTGCCTCAGAGAAATGAAGACGACTGTCAGCATGCGTCTGTTTTCTAACCTCAGTCAAATTGTTTTAACCCCACTCAGAAGAGCAGTGCTAATTTCCAACCTGCCGTGTTGCTCCTCGTTCCTCTCGCACAGCGGCAGGAAGCTCAGGGCTGCGCCAAACTCACTTGACATGAGTCGTTTTCCATCAGGACTAATGAGCGGGAGACGGAGACGTGGGCAGACAAATAAGCTCTCCTGAGCCTTCAAAGGCTGATCTGGTTTCAAAGCGATCAGGATGGAGAGGGGAGGAGGGAGAGTGAGAATAGAGAGGTAAAAACAGATCTGATGAGGTGAATGTATCAATCTACAAAATATCTTAACTAGACTTGAACTCTCCACAGTTCCGCTCTTCATCGCCCACCGAGGAACGTGAAGTGATTTCATTAATTGCATGAACTCTGTGCTTGTTGCTGCTCCGATAATTAAAGTCTCATCCAGATAGACCGCTTCGATTCCAGCGTGCATCTCTGAGTATTAAAGCGCCGTCTTTCCAGCTTTTTAATTTAACGCGTTCTGCATGCAGTCGCTGTGCGTCGAAACGGAACAATTTGAGCCGTTTTTTGCTGCTGAGATGACTTTGAACCAATTTACAACTTGACAGAACTCTGAGTGAGCATTCGACATTTTCTGGGAGCGTTATCTTTTATGAACGCCTCCTGTAATTTGGCGCCGACTCAAACGGCATCTCGACTCAGACGCACGCGTCCTCTTCTCAGGCAAAATACACTCCTGCTGCTTCGGCGTTGCATTAATTGCTTCGCAGACGCCTTTGTACAAAGTCAGACTAGTTAAAAGTTGAGCACTGACATTTCTGTGCATATTTTTGCGCAGTTTGAACCACTATGGAGACCTCAGCCTCGACTCTGAGCATCACAGCTGCACCTCACACCTTTCTAACCGTGTTTTACTGCGTCCTTGCTGCTGTGAGTGTATAAAACACACACACATGAAGACACAGCATAGGTTGTAGGATGAAATACCTCCTTTGGTTGGACTCTGCTCAGTGCTGCTGAATGTCTATTCATGATAAAGATAATTTTCCTTAACTCTGACGAACAACCATGAATATGTGGAGCTAATGAATTCAGCAGTGTGTGATTTCAGGTGGAGCTATTGAAGACACTCTCTGTTCCACTCCAGCCAGACTACAAAGATCCATCATTTCTCCTTTTCATCAGAAAACAAACCATGCAAACCACAATATGCAGACACTGAGTCTGTTTGTGTCATTTCCCCGGAGGCGTCTTTGCAGACAGTGGCCCACCATGTTGTGTTGTCTTCTATTGTAAAATGTTTCTTTAAATAGATGATTGTCCTTAAAACCTTATATTGCATCATTATATCTTATGAATACAGCGTGTTATGTTCAGTAGAGCAGTGACTTACTGTATCATCACATCACATTATATTGTCTCAGTATGGATGCAGGTTGTCTTCAGAGTAGCACAGATTGCAATCGTTCATCAAAAGTGCGTCTATTAAACAAGACAATGATCGTTTTCTGCAGACGGAGAAGACGCAGTCGTGCCTGGTTCAAAGTACACAACGTTTTTACCTGTTAAGAGAGTCACTGTGTCAGACTCTGCAGTTATAGAGTCAGAAATTCATGACAGACCAGACACTGGTGGCCCAGATATGTCAGAGCGAGCCAGAGAAGGAATTCTGACACACTAGTTGATTTTGTCGGGATGTTGTTTGGCGTCCCAGATGCACCCCTGGTTGTCAGCCATGTTAAAAGAGCACGCTGGATGAAGCTATTAATTGCTGTACCCGACACTCCTGTTGGTTCTAATGCTTGTCGGGTCGGGCGGTGATCAGACTGGTATCATGCATCTAAAGTCGGTATAAGATGGATGAAGAGCCGCAGTGACAGGCTGCACGTCTAACTCCTCAGCGCCGCTGCTGTGCGACAAACTTCTTACACCATGAAATGAGATTCACGCAGTTCCAATTATGACTGGTGAACTTCTTCTCTGCATTAAGGCTGAGGTTGTGCTGTGCTGTAAACAGCTGCAGCAGCTGCTTTTCTGCAGTATTTCAGACAAAGCAGCTCCTCAGACTCCTCAGACAGATTCTGGGACAGATTAAATCACACTTGCTCGATGCCAGCTGTGACAAAAAGTCATGAAGTTCCAGCCAGGTGTACCTTTGTCTGTGCTGATACTGCTGGTTAGAGGCTCACTGTCATGATCAATCAACCCCTGTGGACGACGAATGTCCACGACAGATTTCATGGCAGTGCTGCCAGTCGTTGTTCAGATGTGTTGCTCAAGTTCAGCAGACTGACTCCTGAACATTGTCACAAAAGCAATGAACTGAAAAAATAAACTTCAATAAAAATGCTTTCATCTTCTGACCAGTTTTTTATTTCATGGTCTCCATAGAGCTGAAATCTTGACGAGGGCTTTGTGTTGTATGTACAACACGGGTCTGTTTTGCAGAAAATGTCTCTGGATGCCTTCATCTGGTCAATCAAACCTACGTATCAAGTAAATGTGTGAAATGTTGTGTTGTTGTGAGTTATCCCTGCAGTCAGAAGCAGCCCCCCGAGGTTTCCCGGCCAACCTGAAAACACAGAAACCTCTTGATGCGTCGCTAACAAGCTAGCCGAGCGCAGCTGCACTGCTCTGCAAACAGAACAATCAGCCGCTCCTCCTCGCTAACAAGGCAGGCTAACAAGTCCCTCCACACCTTGACAACTCAATAACTAAACAAAATTGTCTGGACTGATTCACCCTGATGCCCTTGAAGAGGAGAGGAGGGAGAGGAACACAGACAGAGGACGAGAAGAGAAGTGGAGAGAGAATGATGTGAATGATTAAATGAGAAAACTGGCAAGAAACAGAATGTCGAGATAGAAAAGTCAAGAAAGATAAGGGAATAATAGAGTGGAGAGGAGACGGAGGCAGAGTTCAGAGCTGTAATCTCCATCAGAATAATGTTTCTCGCTGTCCCCACGCTAAATCACAATTTAATGCCGAGAAAATCGGGGTGTGGAGGTCGAGGTTCACGTCTTACTGACTTTGACCTCACCTCGACCTCAACGTCCCCTCAAGTTTAACCAAGAGGTCGGCTCTCCTGAGCATCATCACATATATCGTACACATACGCTCACTGCTGCCCACAGTAACATCCTGCCCTGTCGCATAACGTCCTCTGCTCCGAGACAGCTTTGTTCTGTGGATGTCCTCGTCCTCTCAAGCTGTTGAGAGCCAGCCATTGTGCGTTTGTGTGTGCGTTTGTGTGTGTGAGGGTGCAAGTCGGCCATCTTTTCAGGAAACTGTGCGCCCTTGGCGTTCATCTGTCTGGCGATATTTCATGCTTTGTGAGCAAATGTTGCAATAGACTGCAACAGTAATTCTAAGATGGGCATCACCTCCTCTGCAGACACACACATACACACAGGTACACACACACACACACACACACACACATATTCACGTGAGTTGAGGATGAACCCACAGAGAGATGAAGAATATGAGTAATGGCCGTGAATATTATCTGCACTTTTATTTATATTCTGTTTTCACGGCTGTTGATTATAAAGATGATGAGAAGTGTGATGATGATGGTGATGATGATGATGATGATGATGATGATGATGATGATGATGATGATGATGATGATGGTAGTGGTCAGGCCAGTGAATGGAAACAAGCAATCCACAGTCCAATTTGTAGCATACGACTGTTTAATGGCATTACATACACAATACACATACGTCGTGTATGTCTGTATGCACAGCCTCCACACATAGAAATATATAGAAAACATGGTATCATACATCTGACTTCACACACGCACACACACACACACACACACACACACACACACACACACACACACACACACACACACACACACACACACACACACACACACACACACACACACACACACACACGAATCAGCACCACCCCTGAAATATTCTATTAGGAATTCATGTAAATAGCTTAAAGCTCAACCACACATCCATATTTTGTTATACGATGTCGCCATGGCCGAGACATTCACATTTCATAACTGCAGGACTGTGTATATTTTATATGTGTGCAGCAGAGAATACATAAAACAACCTTATGTACAGCAAGTGCTGTTGGCTCCTCAGTGGAGTTATTGATTTACTGTGTGAGTCCCTTTGTGGATGTGCGTCTGAGCTATCGGCAGCACATGACAGAGCTCGTGGACGTTTCTGGAAAACGTGCGGTTCTGCTGTTTAACAGCGTTAGCGGCACTTTGCAAGTCGGCTGTTGAAGTTACGAGGTGTGAACTGATGAGTGAGCCCATCTGCTGCAGGAGGCTGACGGTATTTAGGTTCACGCTGTGATGGATTCATACCTGACACTCCAGTTCAAACAAAGAGAAAGTTCAACTAATGGAAGTAACCGTGCTCTTTAATCAATCACTTCACGGTCATGTTTGGCTGAAAAACGTGTCAGAATATATCGCTCTGAGCTTCAGATTGCTGTGTGACCGCACAGCTGAATGACTGATTAAATCAGGAGACCCTTTTCCACAGCTCCAGCTCTTTAACACCGGGAACAGGATGTCCCCTCAAAGCCGAGTTTTGATTGATCGTGGAAAAGCTGCAGCCGTGGTCAAAGCCACAAAATGATTCTTATTCCTAAACAAGCATTAATTGATCGCACATCATTTTCATTGGGCATCCCATGACAGTCCGCTCTCACTGCCTGATAAATGGGAGTCCAGCATTCACTCTGCTCCGGTTTGGTGTCCACGAACTCATCAGAAAAGTCTCTTTGGCTCTTTATCTTCATGTTCCACTTCCTCCACAGTCAGTCTCTCTGTCATTGTGGTGCTGACTCTTAAAACAATTGTAACCTAATAATAAATAATGGTACCAAATAAGAATAATAAACCACATGAAAGTGGCTGCTGGCAGTGATGAACCTACAGAGAGTTATCTGCTGAATTTGCTCAGCTTTAGAACGAATTTCAGCTCATTGTTGAGTCGGTTCACTCTCGCTGCTCTCTCGCCGTCGTTTCGGCTGCAGCAGGCAGCTGGTTTTACACCCGCTGTGCACTACCTGCTCAGCACCAACCAGCAGACACCATTAGCAGCTGGCTGGTGAACACAGCGGAGCATTAAGCAGCTAAAGAGCCACACATCTCCCTCAGGAGCCGGTGGAGGCCAGAAACAGAGCTAAAGGAGGGAGAATATTGGACTTCCATCCAGCAGGTGGCCACAAACACGACTCCCAATCAATGGTAATGCTGCTCTGTAACTGCTGGATGTGGAAATAAACTGTCGTCCTAAAGAAATGTAGGTTACTGCAGCTTAAAGAAGTCATTTGACTGTTAATGGAAGTGAAAACAGAGTTACCAGTTTCCAGACTGGGAGCCAGTCAGATGCTCGCTGAGGCTAAAGCTTCAAAGCATCTCGTCATGACGTTGTTGCTTCAGGAGCCTCTCCAGATGGATGTGGCTGTGATTGGCTGTGCTGTACTTCCTGTAAGCCCTGACATGAGCTGATCTGATGACTGATTCCCACAGTGCCTTTGGTCTAACTCTTGTTGATGGTGCCTCATTATTTTCTGATTTTCACTATCATTGAACTTGTTGTCCAGTACTGCCTTCACAGTTCACCATTGCTTCCAGTTAAAGCTCGAAAGGTGACCCACCGTCTTCAGCCTTTACTGGATGTGAGTTTGCTTTCTTCACAAACTCAAGCCAGACAGCTTTTCATCCAGAAACAAATAAACGAAAAGCAAACGACCACACAACAAACAGCCAGTGAAGAGTGCCGCTGGAGGGATGAGTGACATGTAACGACAGACATGCCACACATGCCACGCGCTTACGGCATGAATATACAGCAACGGGCTTTACACAACGGCTGACTGAGTCTCCGGTTCTGGCCAAATATTCCACTTTTTCAAGGAAACTCCAACTTAAAACAAGCTGGATTCTCAGTTATTGAGCCCAGTCTTTTAGGAGTGATGCTCACTTTTAGACACTGGTAGTTAGTTGATCATTTAAAATGCTCAGCACACCAAGTCATTCCAGTTTCCCTGGATTCGGTCTGAGGGTTTCTCGTTGAATTAAAAGGGGAATACAAAAAGTGGGAAATGATCAAATTTATGAAACCAAAGCGCTCAGCACACCTGGGTCTCTCAGTTAATTGATAAGCCTCAGCTGCTACCGTCCAGCCGAAAAGACTGAAAACTTCTTTAACAAAGTCTTTTGGTTTTGATCGAAGTCATTGCTCTGGCTGACACGAAGCAGTCAGGGAGACCCTGTGCAGATGCTGCTGCTCCACGCCAGCACCAGAGCATCTCTGGGAAATGCAAATGGCCTGTCGAGGTCGTGAGGTTGATCATTTCTTTGGCCACAGTGGTATTATGTTTTTTTAATCTTTAATCGGGGTGTTTTGATGCCTGATGCCTTGATTTATTCAACATTTATTGGTGAGGGATGAAGCCAGCGACGCTGACACATATTTACGCTGCTGCTGTAAAAGTTTATACGTGGACACGTAATGATACAATATGAGCCGTATAATTCACAGTCAGCTCTTTAGCAGGATAATGGGACATGCTTATTTTAACACTCCTTGTGAGCACAGTGAGGTCACGGCGTGCTCGGGCTGCCGGTCACAGTGAATATGATAATCATACCTCCACATCATGCATTTATGCATATGAACTACATGCACTGTGAAAATATATTCACACCCTCTGGGACCCTCTAATGAGAACTGAACAAAGCTTCATATAACTTTCTCCAGCCTGACAGGTTCACAATATGATTATTACCATTAATATTCAATGTAATAATTATCAGTTTGAATATTTCATAGCCTGAAAATACAATGAGACATTGTTCATAATGCACACTGGCAACACCTCTGCAGTATAATTACTTTCCCAAAATAAAGCTAAATGCAGAACTGGAGCTTTGCTGATGTATTGAAAACAGTGATCTTGGGAGTGACTGAGGACTATGACGGACAGCATGGAAGAGGGTCATGCTGCAGGAGGCCTTTGTACGGTGGCCGACAAGGGCAAAACTCTGCAAACACAGGAGTGATGCAAAGCCAAAAATACACAAACACATAAAACAAATGCAACAGAAAAACACTGCAAGAGAAAAATGCTGCAATCACAGAAACGAAGCAGAAGAAGAAGAAGACAGTTGGCTAAGTTACGGTACGTTTTCCTTTATGTATTTTTTTTAAACACTTGCCCGTAATCTTGTACAATATTACTTCTTCTTCTTCTTCTTCTTCTTCTTCTTCTTCTTCTTCTTCTTCTTCTTCTTCTTCTTCTTCGTGTCTTTCAAGAGGGTCTGGTCCATCCCTCTGGTCGAGTCACTTCTGTTTTGTGGAGTGAATTTGCAGCGTTTCTCTCTTGCAGTTGTTTTTGGGGTTTTGTGTGTTTTTTGATATTTGCAGCGTTTTTCTTTCGCGTTTGTTTTGGGGTTTTGTAAGTTTTTGCTTCCGCTTCGTTTCTGTAATTCTCTTACAGCGTTTATCTGTTGCATTTGTTTTATGTGTTTGTGTGTTTTTGGTTTTGCATCATTCCTGTGTTTGCAGCGTTTTGCTGTGCGTTTGATGTTTAATGTTTTCTTTCCACGCTGAAAACTTCCCTCCAGCCTCTCGCTTTCCCCTCACCTGCATGTCATGAATCTCTACATATAATGTGGCCAGCAGAATTAAAATTTCATCATCTTTCATAATGTATGTTCACACGACATTCAGAGCCTTCAGTCTTCATCTACCTTTAGATTCTCCCAGCAAAGAAATCCTACTCTTTATTAGTTCAGCATGAAATTCTTTTATTTTCAGCGCTGTGAGGAAACTAAAGGCCTGTCAGACTCAGATCGACATAAACATGATGACAGTTTAACATGTCGCTCTCATGTCTGAATAAATCGCTCAAGGCACTTTCCATAAAAGATGCAAAAGCAACGTGACGCGTCCCAGCGAGTTTTTCAACACGGCTCTGAACTGAACGCCGTCACACTGACAGCACGAGGTTAAACGCAGAGAGAGATTAGACGTGCACGCTCCCACTGTCTACCAACACTAACAAATGACAGATTAATGGAAGAAGAAGACGAGTGATTTTTCAACAAGATGGGAAAAGATTCAAGAGCCATCAGACAAATTTTAACTGCTGTTCATACCGACTGCTTACAGTCACAACATCCAGCAAAGGCTTCCGACCATTATGTGACATCACAGTTAGCTGTGACGTTGCTCAAGTTCGTTCAACACAAACCTGGTCTGCTAAAGTTTACAGCTACAAAAAAGTGCAGCTGTAGATAGAAATTTGTGCAAAAACTGTGAAATAACTCAACAATGCAATCTGCACCCTGAGCAGGACATAAAAAAATGGAACAACGCTCCTCACATATTAAATGTCAAGCTAACTGCTCTAACTAGCTGCGTTTCCATCAGAGGGTTTTTATGCACATTTTGGAATATCGCCTTTGAAAAGCTCGATGGAAACGGCTAAATTCAACAAAAACTTCCTCAATTTCGCACAAAAGTTTTTGCGGTCTCTTGAGGTGGTGATTGTCTCTTCCGAAAAACTACTAATGCAGTTGAGAGATGGAAGTGGGAGATGGAAACACCTTTGATGAAGTTAGCGACACACATGACTGATCAGCTGTTTCCACTACAAAATGCAAAGAAGAAGAAGAAGCTGTCTCCACTGTCGTCATAGCTAACACCCCCACCTTGTGATGAAGCCTAGGTTTTCTTTTTGTGACTTTGTGTGACAGTTACAGGTTTAATTTAAAAGGCTAAAAACAGAATAAAATTTGAGGGAATCAGCTGAAATAGAACAGATGTGTGTGTGAGTGTCTCTATAAGGCCGGGGGGGGGGGGGGGGGGGTTTAAACACACACACACAGCGCTCACACCTGCAGATATCAGCGGAGACGGCTGAGCTGAATCCCTGAACACAGCTCTGACTGCAGTCCATGAGGAGATGCCTTCAGACTGATGCAAACTCAAAATCAGAGCGACGACCCGCAAAGAAGAAGAGGAAGAAGAAAACACTTTTCTGCTCTTCAGTCTTCAAGGAGATAATTTATTCCAAGTGGTTTCCTGCTGAGTTCGTCTCCTCAACTCCTGTGAAATTCCCCCTTCGTGAAATGCTTCCACTGTTTCCAGCACATTTATTTCCCACAGCCAAAGGAAAGACTGAAACTGATCACGTCAGTTGAACTTAATGACTTTGACAAAGTCTTTAATTGCTCTGTTTTAATCAACAGTTTTCCAGGTCTGCACAGACGCTGCCTGCTGTGAAGCTTCAGCAGATCTTCAGCGTCTTCCTGTCGGGGGGGTGAGCTCATCTCTGGTGGATCATGACAGAGGGTCCCACAGGGATTATTTGAAGCATTGATGTGAAACTCACAACCCTGATCATCCCTGATTCCTCTCGTCTCCTCTTCAGATCTGCTGACTGTGGCTTTAAGTTCAGGTTCTTCTGAGCTCATGTCCATCTTCCTTTGCATCGTGTCCCGAGTCCAGCAGCACTCAGTTATTTCTGGAGGCTTTAACAACTTCCACTGCTCATTTATCTCCTGTTGTTATTCAGTCCACAATCCAAAGTTTTGTTGACGTTAAAGCACAGATTTGTCTTTGCATCGGTGCTCTTCAAGTCTGTTTTCTTTCATTTAACACTCGTGAATGCAGTCGTTGTGTTCTGGGCTCAGGGTGCTGCCACCTGAACTCATCCTGTGTGGACTCAAACCTCCAGACCTTCATCTGTTTCTACATTACAATGACAGAAAAGTATTATCCCAGTTCTGCTTGACAAATGACTTCAGGGATTAACCGATGATTAAAAATGTTATCAGTTCATCGATCGCTCGTTTCAGAGAAGATGAAACGCCTGGTTGTTTTAACACTGCTGCACTGTATGTTTCACTGATCCAAGAGCAAAACAGGAACTGTGTGCTCTATTTGATCTGAGGTAAAAGTCATGAATCCACCGGTGAACAGAAATAGTGTGATATTCAAAATGCTTTTGTTATATTTGAGCCTTTGTTGCCACAGAAGGTACAAATTCAACATTAAAGGTCGTTTCTCTGTGTGCATATGGCTGAGCCTAACGTGCCGCTTCAGTGCGACGGCTGGTCAGCTCGTCGCGGGAACACTGTGTTGCCAGGTAACAGGTGACAGAGGAGAAGACTTGTGTGTAACCACCATTAGGCCTGTCACAAAATGAGTGTTATGTTCATGGGTAATTATGGTGCAGAAGCATCAACTCATACAGTCAAACTCACCAGAGTTCTGTTAATAACAGTGGAGCAACGCTGTTTTTATGTGCGTGCGTATGGAAGAACAAGAGCCTGCGAAGAACAGATTCACATGTGGAAAACATCCTGCAGAGCAAAGGCAGCAGCAAAGAAGGCTGCCGTGAAGTGCAGGCATCACTTCAGAAGTCAGTCGCTTGAATTATTGTCTTGCACGTTGGAAACTGTGGTCTAAACGTGGCTGAAGTTACACAGTAACAGACAAGTTTTGGGGAAGTCTATTTGTTGTCTAGCAGAATGCTAGATGAGAACACGCTCACCTCTGCACAGTGAAGCAGGTTAGCTTAGCTTAAAGACTGAAAACGGGGGGGAGCAGCTAGCCTAGCCGTATCAAAAATAAAAAACTGCTGACATGCACCGCCAAAACTCGCTAATATACACGACATATAACTTTGTTTAGCCAAAAAACAACGTGTAAAAACTACAATTCATGGTTTTATGGGTGCTATGTGCCAGACTGTTTAAACTAGAGTCAGGGTCCTTGGCTGTTAAAGTTGATTCTGATTCTGTTTATCAGTAAGAGTCATTGGCAATGGATCCAGTCATTTAGGTATGAGGCTGTGTTGATGATCTCTTAATTTCCCAAATGTCAAATTATTCCTGTAATCTGTCGTCTGTCTGTCCTAAACTCCTAAACCAGTTGAAAGAAGAGTCTGTATTTTACACATATTGTTTTGCTCTTCTGGCAAACATCCTCCGTTTCTTCAGGCATCCCGTCCTGTTAGACAGACTGGAGTGTGACCAGCAGACATGGAGACGAGGCAGGACCGCCCACGCTGACTGACAGGCGACCTCACGGAGGTGTAAACATGTTAGGGAGGCTCTTACTCAACGCGCCGTAGGCTAGATGTGTTTATCTGGTCATGTGAGAGAGCGGCCTCACATGGGCTCAGAGGTGTGTGTGTGTGCGTCTGTGTCTCTGTGTGTGTCTGTGTGTGGAGAGTCAATTTACTGGTTACTGCCACCGTCTCATGGGACTCGTGTGTCACTATGGCAACAACTGGAGACAAAGATCAGGGTGGGAGAGAGATAAGACAGAGGAGAGGACGAGGACGAGGACGAGGGCTGCCAGGTTTCCCTCCATCTTTTTCATCGGTCAGCTTCTCTGCAGTGAGAAGACTGAGACTGCAGCCTCCGCTCATAGAGGCTCAATGTGCATTTTATATGTTTAATAACTATGTTTAATGTATGTTTATAGAGTCAATATTAATTATGTAGCCTGTAAGATGTCAAAGATTATCACAACATTTGTATTTTTACTTGTCTTTACATGTAACACAAGCTGCCAGGTTAGTTTCAGTTTGTCTTCACTTTTAGACTAAGACTGTGATCAAAACGCCGTCTGTACTAGCACCACATACTGATTCGGCCAAATTATACCATGCAGTACGCAGTATGCAAACTCTGCAGTACAAAAATACCTGCATGTGCCAGTGACAGTCTACCTCTACTGCGTCCCTCAAAGCAAAGTGCTGCAACGGTCACAGCAACGCGTCAGGCCCACAGCAGGAAGGTTTCAGTCCGTTTTGAATGCTGCAGACCAGAAATCACCCGCGTGTACATTTTAAACATTGACAGCTTTTATGAGGATTGATGGAAAATAGAAAAAGTGCTCCAATGTGTTTGGAGTTGAGACGCTTCACAAGCACCTGCAGGGGTAGCTCGCTAGCTGTTAAGCCGGGCAGAGCGTACTGCAAAAGTAAATACATTTCACAGTTTCATAGTGCATACTACTCTTCATACTGCTTACTGCTTACTGCGTTTGCCAGTAGTATGTAGTAGGCAGTCTTAGAGATACTTAGAGAAACTTGCATAATCCAACACTGTTTTAAAGCAAAAGTTTGACATTTTTGTGAAGTGGATATTGGACTGTCTAAACTATTTTCAAAACTGTTAGATATAAGACATGTTAGCTTAGCTTAGCACAAACACTGGAAACAGGGGAAATGGCTAGCCTGGTTCTGTTATGGTCACACAATCTACCAGCACCTGTAAAGCTCACTAATCAGTATTATTTGTTTCATCAGTATGAAAACCAAAGTACTCATTCCACTGAAACAGTCGTAAACAGTCGTAAACAGTCGTAAACAGTCCTGACCCCAGAAGAAAAAACTGTCTCCCGTTTGGGGAAATACGATAATTTACCATTATCTACCCGACTGGCGCTCCATGTGCAAAGAGCTGGATCGGACTTGTATATTCTTGTCACGGTTGCATCAGGCAAGGAGACGCAGGGATGGAGGGAAGAAAAGAGGTGGCAGAGAGGTGGAGGGAGAAACAGAAGGAGTGACGGAGGAGAGGTGAGAAAATAGAGTTTTGTCAGGTACAAGTCCAACAGAAATGAAATCCAATCTGACAATCCTGCGTGGAGCGACATCTGCACTCAGATTGCTTTTTCTGCATTAAGGGGGGGGGGGGCAAATATGGAAGAGAAGAGGAGGCGGGATGAGGAAGGGAAAGATGCAGGATGAGATGAAGAAAGGGATGAGGAGGAGAGGGGGAGAGTGCAGCAGCTAACTGAACATAACAGCTAGTTTCATCTGTCACACCTTTTTGACAGTGTGTGTGTGTGTGTGCGTGTGTGTGTGTGTGTGTATGTGTGTGTGTATGTGCGTGTGTGTGTGTGTGTGTGTGTGTGTGTGCGTATGTGCGTGTGTGTGTGTGTGTGTATGTGCAGACATACAGTTTGTGTCAGCTCAAGGACATACACATCCCTCTCTGTCTTCCATTAAACAGAGTAAACACACTTTGGCACCACGTGTTGACTCAAAGACTTCCGAAATGGACTGATGGAGGAGGAAGAGGAGGAGGAGGAAGACGAGGAGGTGTGTGTGTGTGTGTGTGGGGGGGGGGGGGGGTGCTGTTTCTCTCAGTGAAAACACAGAAGAGATTCAATTCAATTCAGTTTTATTTGTATAGCGCCAAATCACAACAGAAGTTGTCTCAGGACACTTTCCATATAGAGCTGGTACAGACCAAGCTCTTTTATCTACAAAGAAACCAACAATTCACATACATTGAT
The DNA here is from genome assembly GCF_039877785.1 of Chaetodon trifascialis. Taxonomy (NCBI): domain Eukaryota; kingdom Metazoa; phylum Chordata; class Actinopteri; order Chaetodontiformes; family Chaetodontidae; genus Chaetodon; species Chaetodon trifascialis. Next base: position 2,432,173 of record NC_092063.1, on the reverse strand, counting down.
ACATATCAAATACCATAAATCCGTTTGATCTTCAGATTAGTCTGACCTGGAAACAGCGATCAGACAGTTTATGATCTAAACCAATTTGTTTGCAGGTAAAAGTGGGCAACTGTACCAGAAATAATCTCTCCTTTTGTCATAATCATACAAAATCACAAGCAATTAAGCTTTCAGCTGCTATCAGTATTATCAACCCTTTAAGGATGTTCAACACAGGGGACAAAAAATTTAAGTAAAATAAAGAAAATATTAAATACATTAAATACAGCTGGGGTCAAGAAACCTCACTAATGATCAAAACCAGCACAAAATGACAATTACCAACATAAATCACCACGTTCTGACGTTCTGAACGCACGTTACAAACACTATGTTAGACACTAAGTGACATTTGCATTCTGGAAGATAATATATAATATAAAAAAGACTTGACAAAGTAATCAGTCCAGCATGGCATGATGGGAAATGCAACGCTGCTGTAGCTCCAGCTTTCTGCAAACTTGGTGCATACGAGGTGTCAGGAGCCATCAGCCTCACGCAGAGAGAGCTAAAGATCCCCGACGACAGACTGAGCCGAACAGCAGAGGATGACGGGAGGGATGGATGACAGGCAGCTGAGAGACGACAGGAAGAGAGGGAGTAAACAGAGAGCAGAGAGAGGCCGGCGAGAGATAAGAGCGAGCAAACAGCTCTGAATCTGGTGAAAGTAAACCAGGATTATTCAGAGCTGAATGGATCAAACACAGGGAAATAACATGAACGACTCTTCTCACTTTGACTTCATCAAACACTGATTCTGACACACACACACATTTTTACCAGGCAAATACAGATTAATTCAATAATCCGAAAAGCAAATTCATGGATTGGACAAACGCAAATAGCAAAGCTCTTCTTCTTCTGGTCGTATTTGTCATAACCTTCACAGCCAAATGACCAACAGGGAGGTGGCGGTCCCCGCAGCACCCACCCCTCAAAGTCTCACATTTCTCCAATATAAAGTGACAAAGACGCGCTCGCACACATCCAGACATGTAGATCACCTCCGTCTCTTTGCCCTCTCACTGAACCCAAGAGAAAACAAAGAGACGAGGGAGCGGTGAATCACACATGGGAGTGCCGGCCTGCTGTCAGTGATGCAGTGAACTGAAGTACAGGCAAGGACACGGACTGACGCATGAATGTGGAGGAGGAAGATACTCGACAGCCTACAGGACTTCTCAGACTTCTGAGACATAATCCAGAAAATTAAAAGCACCGAGCTCGCGAAGAGAAAGCCGAAGCTACAGTATGTGCCCTCCTAGTGTTACTTTACAGTTAATAATGTCGAATCAAATCAAACTTTATTTATACAGCACTTTTCAGACATGATAAAATGCAACACAAAGTGTTTTACAGCAGTTAAAAACATTACAAAGGAAAAAATAAAAACCATCCCTCCCACCCTCTGTACTGTATGTACATATGCACACCCACAACTACACACACACCCACAACTACACACACACACAACACACACACACACACACACACACACACACACACACACACACACACACACACAGGAGAACGCCACCTTTGGGGCCGTCCACACTGATAGGAGTCGTCGCAGACTATGACCACAGGGGGCGCCGGCAACCTGGCCCCCCCCGACTCCAACAGACAGGTGGACCCCCACACCAAGGTGGGGAGCCCCCCGTCCAGCCGGGCCGAAGGGACCCGGGACCAGCACCCCCAGCAGCAGACCAGACACAACTCTCAGTGTGGAGGACCCCTCTGAGGAAACAGGAAACACTCAGTTAAAAGTAAAAGGCAAGATATAAGATAACTAAAATAAATTAGACAGTTACAGGAAGAAAAATACAGAAGATAATAAATAAAGTAGATTAAATAGGATAAAACAATACAGAATATAAAAGAGCAAAATAAAAGGCATCAACATAAGATAAATGATAAGAACGTAAGAGAATGTAAAGGTCAGCTAAAAGCCTGATTAAAAAGGTGTCTTTAACCTTCTTTTAAAAATATCAGTTTCTGTGGTCAGATAAGTTCAGATAAGACCATTAAGACATTTAAAAACTAGTAAAAGAACCTTAAAATCGATCCTGAAGCGGACAGCGAGCCAATGCAGCGACTGTAAAACGGGTGAACACACCCTAACCCTAACCCTAACCCTAACCCTAACCCTAACCCTCTGGTCCTCGTCAGCACGCATGCAGCTGAGTTTTTGAGTAATTGGAGGTTTGAAAAACTCTTTTTGGGAAGACCAGAGAGCAGGACATTACGCTAATCTAACGACAGGAAATAAGAGCATGCAAGCGGGCGGACTCTGGCTATGTTCTTACTGTAAGATGATAAAAACCTGTTTTTGTTATATTTTTCATGTGTGGGACAAAAGTCAGTTCGGACCAGCATACAGGCGATCAGGCAGGATAAAATACGACATACTAACATATCTAACATTGGACATACTTTCAGCGACGTTGCAGCATTTAAAGATGCCAGAGATTACATTTTTAGCTTTTAGCCCTAGACAACGTTCGGGTTGAGGTTAGGTGTAGGCACAAGAACGACTTGCTTAGGTTTAGGGAAGGACTGTGGTTCAGTTTTTTCTGCTTGGTTAGTGGATCTTCAGGAGTGACCGCAGTCATGGTTCAGAGACACCGATGTTGACTGTTGGTAGCAAACATGTTGGATCTTGCATGCAGCTCAAAAACTGTCGAACCAGAGAGCATCTTTGCTTTATTAGCCATTAAGAACGGTGATCTCTGCAGTCAAGGACCATTTAAAGGCCCTTTTCAGGGCTCTCTGTCAGACTGGTTTTTGTGGTGATGAGAAATTATCAGAGCATTAAAGCTCTGACACTTGACATTTTAAAGAGTGGCTGCCTGTAATGTTGGCAGCTGAGGAGGTGTAGCTTTTTGCTCTCACTTCACTGAGGATAAAAGCATCATCAGACAAATGCAGCGCTATGTCAAAGAGTTTGAACTCACACACAAGCCTGCGCTCGCTTGTTTGTGTTTGTCTGATCCAAAATAATATCCCACTCAGCATGAGCAACACCTCCCAGTGACAGCAGTCATACTGTGAATGTGCACGACGCACTTTTACACTTCACGTTGTTTTGGATGAACGTGTGTATGAACGGACGTGACAGGCTGAACACCAGGTGTAAACACAGAGGCGAGATTGGATCGTTCATTACCTGAATGACGTAATCAGATACAGACCCCGTTGTCATGCCAGCTGTTAACGAGGTGACAGTGAATTAATTTATTCATATAATGATCAATTCACTACGTTAGAAACTCAAAGGTCTTATCAGTGGAATCAAGGACGGGATTATGTCTGTATTCAGACCTGTGGGTGCATTTCACTGACTGCACCTGAATGCATCACAGCAGACTTTTCCATTAATATGCATTTAAAAACTTTTTGGAAAACTGCTTTAAAAAGAATTGGAGGGAAGAAGGTCAACAGATCATTATGTAACGCATAACGTACCAACTTCACCTCAAAGCTTGTGAAGATGTGTTTCTCTAACACAATCAACGAGTTTGCATCCAATTATATTGCAAATTTGGACCGCATTTAGAGAAATTTGGCAAAAGAAAATGTGAATAAATGCTTGTTTCCATCTACTACTGTTATGCAGTCCTCCACTGAACTGATGGCATCGTGTCCGTTTGAGCTCGAGAAACCTTCCAGTTCAATGTTCATTCATGCTGAATGAATATTTGAGGCTGATGAGCGTAACAGTTCTGAATCAGGGCCAGTACTTGAGTATTTTTAACTTAAATTTCTTACAATACTAAATGGTTTAAATCTGATCAGCAGATTCCAGACTTGATAAAATGCTCTGACCCTAATTCTGCCAAACCATTTTGGACTTTGCTCGACATGATGAGACGACTTAAGTGCTGAATATAGGACTCAGTTAGCGTGGAATAAAGAGCCTTGTTCAAGGACGGCTTGGACTTTCTGAGTGATTGAAATGCAGCACTTGCTGGGTATTTGTACAGTTTGAGCCCATTACTGCTTCATTTAAGGGTCATGTACTATGTTCTTGAACGCTCACTCGTGCCCCTCGGGCAGCTGTTTATTCCCTACGAGGCAGACGACTGACTGAAACTCTGCTCCCTTGAGAGCCAGGTGATGTTATAGTGTTTTGCAGAGAAAGGTTGTACTTTTTCAGCCCTTGTCTTCGTCCTTGAGCGCAGAGAGCTTCTGAAGAGAGACCGCTGCATTTGCAGGAACATAAGGCCCTACATCTTTACTGTTTGAGGACAAACAGTGCTCATTGTAATGTACATCCCATCAGGCCCCGGGAGTCTGTTGTGTTCTGCTAATTCTGCAGCCTGAAGCCTTGATATGGACGGAGGCGACAGACAGTATAGAACTCTTCAAAGTCTCGAATTTTCTCTATCTATTAAAATGTCACCAGAGTGTCTGAGGGGCAATTGCACTCGAGGAGAAATGATCTGAAAATAGAAGAAAGAGGTTGATGAAGTGGCATCAGAGCAGCACTGAGAATGATCACACTCAATCAGCCAACCCTTTATGTCCTGACTGAATCGCTCTGCTTGTTCTTCGTCTTCTTCCTTCCACTCGTCTTCCTTTCTCTTTTGATTTCCATCCATACGTCTCTCTTCAAAACTGCAACGTGGCCTCCAGATCTGAGGATGAAACTGTCGCTTGCTTCCCCTCTGCAGAGCTGCACGGGGAGCAGAGCACGCCTGATCGGAGATGAAAGGCTCTGAAAGGTTGCTTCTCCATTCTCATAACCAAAGGAGGAAGGAAAGAGCGATGGAGAGAATGACAAGAGAGGAAGGGAGGAGCAGAGGTCAGGAGGAGGAGCTCAGGATGGGTCCACTCTGATAGTCCTTCTCCTCTATTGTCTCAAAATCTGCAACTATATGTTACGTTGTGTAATATATGAATGTGACAGGCAGTTTTTCATGGTGCTTAAAACTTGCATGCAACGTGTAGATCCGTGTGGAGAGCTTTAAAAAGTAAATGGCCAGGGGGGGCGACCTTGGAGAAGGTGTCTATGAAAACTGGAGGTACACTTCGATTCTGCCCTTTATTTGCTCAGGTGAAAAGTAGTTACGTGAGAATGATGAGTCTGCCATGTTTGATCACCTGCAGCCTGAGCAAACGACGTTCTGGTAACGGTGCAGTAGCCACGACTTATAGAGCAACGCAATTCAAATACTGTTTTGGGCTGCTTGAAGCCACCGCTCTGACCATTAGAGCTAGCTAGCAAATATTGGAGTATTTGTATTTTCTGTTACTTTATAATATTCAGCTGAATCTCAGGGGGAACTTTGTTTTTCTGACAGCTGACTCGTAGCTGCAGATTCAGAATCAACAGCAGACAATACAACCAATAAATGAATGATTATGAATTCTGATATTACCCAGCAGTATGTAAAGTAACACGTGAGATGAGCAGCTGCAGCATTAAAGTGATGAAGACATGAATGCATCAGTTCTGATAAGACAATATATCACTCTGGAAAAGGCCATTCTGCATAATGAGCACGTTTACTACTTTAAGTCTGATGCTTTGTAATTTTTCGTCCTCTGCCTGTTGAGTGCTTTCTTCTCTCTGTGTGTGATCAAAACACAACAAAGATGTTTTCTCGCTGTATTTTAATTAAAAAAAAAAGGCTTCATTTGCATATAAATTCACAAAGATTTGCCCCTGGACCCCTCGAGAAGATCTAGTTTCAGATCCTGTGGCTTCTTGCACTTCCCTCGAGTTTGCATGTCTGAGAGCTGTTTCTGGAGGTGTTTAATATACTTTCCCCTCTGCGCTAGTACATTTTGAAAATGCATGAGCTCGGCATTTCATCTGAGAAGAGGAAAGTGAGGTGGATTGCAGAAAGAGAGGACGAGTGAAACTGAGCCAGAGAGAGAAGGAGATGAGATGAAACAGCAATTCTCTACAAGCTTCAACCATTAAATCCACTTTCCTTGCAAACAGAACAGAATGCCTCCAGTTTCTTTGGGGCATCCAAATGAAAATGAAGCCGTTGTGGATAATCAGTTATTCCAGCAAACCAGATAAACTGAAGATCAAATGAGACGTCTTAGAGAGAGGCTCAGAGTCCAGAGCTGCAGCATCTGAAACATGACGTTTGCCGTCCCTCATGATTAATGTGCAACACATTCAACTATTTTTCTCCGAACTGAACGCAATCGAGGGAAGAAAGGTTTTTGATTTATCTTCACACTGGATGGAACAAATCAGCGAGCCTCAACTAGAAACTGAGACCGAACTTTCCTGCAGTCACCTGAGGCCTGTGATGTCAGAAAGGTGCTCTGTGATGTCAGAAAGACATGAATGAAGTAAACATATTATGTGTGATGCCTGCTAATGGTGTCAACCTACAATCTTCATTGTATCTTAAATCCATTTTGCATTTTGACTTTTAGCCTTGATCCTTTGAACTTTGAACTTACTGTGTAGTGTCGTGCTAGCACAGTAGCATATTAAGACAGCAATGTTGAGCAGCGAGCAGTTCATGTCCTCAGAGCAAAGGAAACGTGTGGCTGTAAATGTAACCACACCAGTTGCTTCATAATGTTGAACATGTTGGATGTTGTTTTACGCTGCGAGTGTTAAGAAAGAGTCAAATAAAAAGGGCCATCTACTGCAGTAATGAGATTTCCAGGATGTCAGTGAACATGTTGTAAACTTAGAGGCTATACTTTCAGTATCAGCATGTTGTAACGTTTGCGTCAACCAACAATATTTCCTTATGATGTTGATAAAAATGTCATCCGGAGTGCGTAACGCTCCCTTTTCAAAGAGTAGTCGCTCTTCAGATTAGGAGTATATGTAACGCTACACAACTTGTAGCAGACAGACAAACAAGCCTCGACATGCAACTCTCAACCTGAAGCGATGAAGCTGCTTTCAAAGAAGATTAAATATAGAAAAGAAAATGGCACTCTGGAACTCCTCTTTGAAATGAAAGCGCTCTGTGTGGATAATGGAGCGAAGCCTGTGTCGTTCTGGCAGGAAACTTCCAACATATATCCAGCGCAGTCTGTGTAATGAGGCACTGTATTTAACTCCCTGACGCTCGGCTCACTCCTGCCACGATGCTGCTGCGCTGCTGCTGATGATGAGGATGATGACGATGATGATGGTGAATCATGCAG